>NC_030686.2:46387960-46561640 GCF_000004195.4 Xenopus tropicalis
AGCCGGGGTGTCCTGGGGCCCGTAACCTGCAGAACATTCCTAGAGCCGGGGTGTCCCAGGGCCCATAACCTGCAGAACATTCCTAGAGCCGGGGTGTCCCGGGGCCCGTAACCTGCAGAACATTCCTAGAGCCGGGGTGTCCCGGGGCCCGTAACCTGCAGAGCATTCCTAGAGCCGGGGTGTCCCGGGGCCCGTAACCTGCAGAGCATTCCTAGAGCCGGGGTGTCCCGGGGCCCGTAACCTGCAGAGCATTCCTAGAGCCGGGGTGTCCCGGGGCCCGTAACCTGCAGAGCATTCCTAGAGCCGGGGTGTCCCGGGGCCCGTAACCTGCAGAGCATTCCTAGAGCCGGGGTGTCCCGGGGCCCGTAACCTGCAGAGCCAGCTCCTAGAGCCGGGGTGTCCCGGGGCCCGTAACCTGCAGAACATTCCTAGAGCCGGGGTGTCCCGGGGCCCGTAACCTGCAGAGCATTCCCTATAGCCGGGGTGTCCCGGGGCCCGTAACCTGCAGAGCATTCCTAGAGCCGGGGTGTCCCGGGCCCGTAACCTGCAGAACATTCCTAGAGCCGGGGTGTCCCGGGGCCCGTAACCTGCAGAGCATTCCCTATAGCCGGGGTGTCCCGGGGCCCGTAACCTGCAGAGCATTCCTAGAGCCGGGGTGTCCCGGGGCCCGTAACCTGCAGAGCCAGCTCCTAGAGAATGGAAACACCCGCCGGGGACTTAGTGAAAGAATGAGGGAAAAAAATCACTGTCTCCTCACTCAGGCTTAAAGGGACAGTATCACAGAAAGGGTTTAGGCAAATCTATTAAACTGTATTGATTAATATTCTCTTTATTATGCCCCGTGCTTTGCTCTGGGTTTATAGGTACTGACCCCCCCCCCCGGATTCATAAACTAACGGCAGTGTGGGACTGGCCCACCCGGATACCAGGGAAACCAGGGCTCAGGGGTCAGTGGGGCCCTCCTACTCCTAGCCATTCGGCCTGTTTCATGGTTATTTACTATTTCTGAATGGGAACAAAGAGGAAGAAGAAGAATAGATGCCAGTATGTCATTACAAATAATAGGAGAATAAAGAGGTTGGGTGAGGAAAAATAGTTTGGAGAGTGGGCCCATGGTCTAAGGTTTTCTGGTGGGCCCCTGGGGTTCCAGTCCAACACTGACTAACGGGGTCCCCCCCATATTGCTGCCAACTGAACCCGAATGGTCCCTACAACACATTCATATAGGGGGGCCTAGGCAGCGAGAATGGGCCACAGGGTAAAAATGGGTCAGTGGGTGAGAAATCAACTAGGGGATTAGAACAGGGCTGTAAGGTACGGGCCGGGGGCTGTAAGGTACGGGCCGGGGGCTGTAAGGTACGGGCCAGGGCTGTAAGGTACGGGCCGGGGGCTGTAAGGTACAAGCCGGGGGCTGTAGGGTACGGGCCAGGGGCTGTAGGGTACGGGCCAGGGGCTGTAGGGTACGGGCCAGGTGCTGTAGGGTACGGGCCAGGGGCTGTAGGGTGGTACGGGCCAGGGGCTGTAAGATATGGGCCAGGGGCTGTAGGGTACGGGCCAGGGGCTGTAGGGTACGTGCCAGGGGCTGTTAGATATGGGCCTGGTGCTGTAGGGTACGGGCCAGGTGCTGTAGGGTACGGGCCAGGGGCTGTAAGATAAGGGCCAGGTGCTGTAGGGTATGGGCCAGGTGCTGTAGGGTACGGGCCAGGTGCTGTAGGGTACGGGCCAGGGGCTGTAAGATATGGGCCAGGTGCTGTAGGGTACGGGCCAGGGGCTGTAGGGTACGGGCCAGGGGCTGTAGGGTACGGGCCAGGGGCTGTAGGGTACGGGCCAGGGGCTGTAGGGTACGGGCCAGGGGCTGTAAGATATGGGCCGGGGGCTGAGAATAAACCATTGGGCCAGAATTGAGCTGGAAGCTGAGAATGAGTAATTAAGGATGATAATAAACTATAGGGGGGTTAGATTGAGCAGGTACTGGGACCAATAGGAACCAAGGAGCTGTCACATGCCCTTCAGCTCACTCTCAGCCCATATAAAGTTAGTTTCGCCTATAAGATTCTGTTGATTCTCACTCCAATTAAAACTTTACTGTGTTTTTCATCTTTAGATTGTGTATATGGCCCTGCCAGCTGTATACAGGGATATCTACATTCCAGCCACCTGTACAGGTGAGTCCTTTTATTGTATTCCCCCCCCACATGTAATAAGTGTAAATGGCCACTAGGTGTCAGCGTGAGCTTTAGTGGGCTTGGTACCACTATATCCCACTGTGTATGGATATTCACTGCCTTCCCCTTTTCATTCCAAGCCAAAAATATATTTATATTATAAATATATTATAAGGAACTCCTCTGGGACTTATAATATCCCTATATGTTACAATAGGGGGCACTTTATTCACTATATATTATAAGGAACTCCTCGGGGGCTTATAATATCCCTATATGTTACAATAGGTTGTACTTTATTCACTATATATTATAAGGAACTCCTCGGGGACTTATAATATCCCTATATGTTACAATAGGGGGCACTTTATACACTATATATTATAAGGAACTCCTCGGGGGCTTATAATATCCCTATATGTTACAATAGGGGGTACTTTATTCACTATAAATTATAAGGAACTCCTCGGGGACTTATAATATGCCTATATGTTACAATAGGGGGCACTTTATTCACTATATATCATAAGGAACTCCTCAGGGACTTATAATATCCCTATTTGTTACAATAGGGGGCACTTTATTCACTATATATCATAAGGGACTTCTCAGGGACTTATAATATCCCTATATGTTACAATAGGGGGTACTTTAGTCACTATATATTATAAGGAACCCCTCTGGGACTTATAATATCCCTATATGTTACAATAGGGGGCACTTTATTCACTATATATTATAAGGAACTCCTCAGGGACTTATAATATCCCTATATGTTACAATAGGGGGCACTTTATTCACTATATATTATAAGGAACTCCTCTGGGGCTTATAATATCCCTATATGTTACAATAGGGGGCACTTTATTCACTATATATTATAAGGAACTCCTCTGGGGCTTATAATATCCCTATATGTTACAATAGGGGGTACTTTAGTCACTATATAGCCCCCATACCATCTGACCACCCATCTCATTGATGTGCCAGGAAGCCCGACACGTTAGTCTGTAATTTCCAATACATAACAAACCTATTTATAGTGCCTCGTACTTGGCTTTTCCCTATTGTTTTTGTTCGGCACAAACAGTGCAGTTAAGTTTTATTGACTGTGGATTTTACTAGAGCGTGTAAGTGCTTAGCGCAGCCTCTTGGTACTGATTGCTCTGTTACAGAGTAGGGGGCGTGGCTTCCCCGCTGGATTACCCATACTGCCCTGCTTTGCATGTAACCAGAGACAAATTAATCTTTTCTTCCTTTATTCTATTTATTTACTGAGTTTTCATTACTTTTCATAAAACCATAAAGTCCCGGAAAGTAAGGACGTTTATTTCTGATCGTTCCTTCCTGGGTTGATGGGACCTTTGGACTCTTGAGGAACAGGTGGAAGGATCTCCATGTCCTGTTTATTATCCGAGAGCTTCTCATTATGGGTTCCAGTAATGCATTGCTTCCTGCAGTAACTGTGGGTGCAACCAGTGTCGGACTGCGCCCCCTAGGGGCCCACCAGGGAAGCTGACATCCAAGGCCACGTCCATTAGATGGTGACAGTTAGAAATGGTGGAAGCTATGGTGGGAAAAGGACTAATGGAAATTTGCCCAAACTGCGTCAGGGTCAGGGCTAATGGGAGATCCCATGGTTCCCAGGCAGGGCCAGTCCAACTTGAGGTGTAACTGCCAACGTAATCATCACTGGGGCACCCCCCTTCTTTATATGTTGTTCCCTTGAGCAGGCCAGATCCTGGGTCTGAGTATTTCCATCTGTAACAGTGTCTTGCCAATCCTGGACTGCTGATTGGTTGCTATGAGTTATTCTATCCCAACGTGGACCAAATGGCCAGTTAGGGGTTCTGTAAACTTCCTGTACATGGGCACTATTCCTACATTTTATTTTTCTCTATATATATATATATATAGTGTATAAAGTACCCCCTATTGTAACATATAGGGATATTATAAGTCCCCGAGGAGTTCCTTATAATATATAGTGAATAAAGTACCCCCTATTGTAACATATAGGGATATTATAAGCCCCCGAGGAGTTCCTTATAATATATAGTGAATAAAGTGCCCCCTATTGTAACATATAGGGATATTATAAGCCCCCGAGGAGTTCCTTATAATATATAGTGAATAAAGTGCCCCCTATTGTAACATATAGGGATATTATAAGTCCCCGAGGAGTTCCTTATAATATATAGTGAATAAAGTGCCCCCTATTGTAACATATAGGGATATTATAAGCCCCCGAGGAGTTCCATGATTATATAAAATTTTAATACAGGCCATGTAACTCTGAGGTGGCTTCTAATATCTTCATATTTTACAACAGGAGGTGCATTATTGACTATAATATACAAGTTTTTCATGTGACAAATGACATGACTAAGCATTATAACTGATGACATCACTAAGCACCGTTTATAAGGATATAATTTACAGTCTGGTCCCATAGGGAAATGAATAAACCCAAAGTGATTGGACTTTCTCCATTAGTAAAGCCCAATCCTATACCCTGGGGCATTTCCCTTGCCTGGGGGAATTTTTCGCTTACTGTAAAAGGAGGGACGCCCATTGGTGTATGTTGTGTGTATGTCATGGTTTCATTGGCTCGTCTTTCATCAGCAGATTAACAGATAATAACAGCCAAGCAGCTACACACAATAGGCTGAGACATCAAGGAAAGCGCTTAGTGAGCGCAGGCTGGGAACGTGCCAATGTCACTCAGTCTGATAACATGGGAAGAGCCGGGGGCACAGGGACTGATACCCCACCCTGTACAGGTTCCACCCCATCCAACTCTATTGCCTCCTCATCGGAGACAAAGAAACAGAATCCAGCTTTTGGGATTGGGGGAGGCCACAGATGAGAACATAATAAGGCTAAATATGTGCCCTTATATGGTCACAGAACCCCTCAGTGACTGCTAATATCCTTATCATTTACAGTAGGGGGTACATTATCCCTTATAATACATGAGTCATACTCAGAATTCCCTGTATAACTCAGCCTGCAGCCTTGTGCCTTTATATGGGGGGCACAGAACCCCTCAGTGACTGCTAATATCCTTATCATTTACAGTAGGGGGTACATTATCCCGTATAATACACGAGTGATACTCAGAGTTCCCTGTATAACTCAGCCTGCAGCCTTGTGCCTTTATATGGTCACAGAACCCCTCAGTGACTGCTAATATCCTTATCATTTACAGTAGGGGGTACATTATCCCTTATAATACATGAGTGATACTCAGAGTTCCCTGTATAACTCAGCCTGCAGCCTTGTGCCTTTATATGGGGGGCACAGAACCCCTCAGTGACTGCTAATATCCTTATCATTTACAGTAGGGGGTACATTATCCCTTATAATACATGAGTGATACTCAGAGTTCCCTGTATAACTCAGCCTGCAGCCTTGCGCCTTTATATGGGCACAGAACCACTCAGTGACTGCTAATATCCTTATCATTTACAGTAGGGGGTACATTATCCCTTATAATACATGAGTGATACTCAGAGTTCCCTGTATAACTCAGCCTGCAGCCTTGTGCCTTTATATGGGGGGCACAGAACCCCTCAGTGACTGCTAATATCCTTATCATTTACAGTAGGGGTACATTATCCCTTATAATACATGAGTGATACTCAGAGTTCCCTGTATAACCCAGGCTTTTGCCATTATTTTATATATAGATGGTGGATATCCCTGTACTTGGCACACCCACTAATTTTTGCTGAATTGCTGCTACTTATATATACAGGTGTTGTCCCAGCAATGGTAATACATGCACATGTGCAGCTGTTGTTCTACTTCTATTCCCAACTTTCCAGTTACAGTTACACGTGCGTTGGTAGCAGATGTTAATATATATATATATAATATACAGCTCCAATAAATAATCCTGGAAATAGCCTCTAGGGAGGGACTGGGGCTGTGGGATAGCAGGTATAGTAGGGAGAGATGGTGCCTATAGTAGCAGTGGGGGGATAATAGCCTCTGGGAAGGGACTGGGGCTGTGGGATAGCAGGTATAGTAGGGAGAGATGGTGCCTATAGTAGCAGTGGGGGGATAATAGCCTCTGGGAAGGGACTGGGCTGTGGGATAGCAGGTATAGTAGGGAGAGATGGTGCCTATAGTAGCAGTGGGGGGATAATAGCCTCTGGGAGGGACTGGGGCTGTGGGATAGCAGGTATAGTAGGGAGAGATGGTGCCTATAGTAGCAGTGGGGATAATAGCCTCTGGGAAGGGACTGGGGCTGTGGGATAGCAGGTATAGTAGGGAGAGATGGTGCCTATAGTAGCAGTGGGGGGATAATAGCCTCTGGAAGGGACTGGGGCTGTGGGATAGCAGGTATAGTAGGGAGAGATGGTTCCTATAGTAGCAGTGGGGGGATAATAGCCTCTGGGAAGGGACTGGGGCTGGGATAGCAGGTATAGTAGGGAGAGATGGTGCCTATAGTAGCAGTGGGGGGATAATAGCCTCTGGGAAGGGACTGGGGCTGTGGGATAGCAGGTATAGTAGGGAGAGATGGTGCCTATAGTAGCAGTGGGGGGATAATAGCCTCTGGGAAGGGACTGGGGCTGTGGGATAGCAGGTATAGTAGGGAGAGATGGTGCCTATAGTAGCAGTGGGGGATAATGAACATAATGGGTTCTTGCTAATCCCAAACCTGCCCTGAGCTTTGCCCATGTTGCCACCTCCCGCTGTGAATACCAGGGCAGAGCCAATAGAATGACACAATAACCCAGAAACATTACTGACTGTATTTCCTGCCTTTCTGGTTGACAGTTGGCAGGACAGAAAACAATGGCAGTGAAAGTAAAACTCTCTTTTCATTGTTCTCTTGCCCCAGGGTAGGGCGTATTGGCACTGGGTCTCTGCCCGTGTAGATCAAAGGGAATGTTCAATTTTGAGTTTACTTTTACTATTGATATAGAGAGAGATATTCTGAGACAATTTGCAATTGGTCTTCAGTTTTTATTATTTTTAGTTTTTTTAATGATTTCACTTTTTCTTCAGCAGCTCTCCCATTTGGAATTTCAGCAGCTGTCATGTTGCTAGGGTCCCAATTACCTTAGCAACCAGGGAGTGGTTTGAATGAGAGACGGGAATATGAATAGGGGAGGGGCTGCATAGAAAGATAAGGAATAAAAAGTAACAATAACAATAAAACTGGAGCCTCACAGAGCAATAGGGTTTGGCTGCCGGGGTCACTGACCCCCATTTGGAAGCTGCAAAGAAGCAGAAGAAGAAAGCAAATAATTCAAAAACTATAAAAAAAATAAATTAAAAAAGTTGCTTATAATTGGTTATTCTATAATATATTAATAGTTAATTTAAAGCTGAACCATTCCTTTAAGGTCAAAAGCCCCCAGGACACTTGGGGATGGGCAGTTGCCATTTTAGGGACCCCAAAACTTCAGGAAGAAACCATGTCCATCAGGGCACCGCCCATCCTTCATTCCCCTTTGATTGGAGGAGATTCGTTTTTCATATGACATGACTTATGCCCCTCCCCAAGAAGGCGTGGCTACATCCTCTGATGGACCTTATTTTATATCCCCATGTTGTCCTGTTCATTTACCATACAAGTAATGCCAGGGTCGGACTGGGGTGTCCGGGGGTCACCGGGGCTGTCAGCTCAGGGGCCCCCACCCCAGTTACAGACCGTTCCTCTGCCTCTTTCCCCTTGTATGGCCTCGGCACTGGCTTAGTAACATCATGGCGCTCCTTATAATGACAAAGTGCCTCTCCTTTGGTTCCGCTGATGTAACAGAACCTGCTAACTGGGTTCCAGATCCCCGGCTTCTCTGGGCTGATGGGTCTCCATAGGGCACCAAGTTCCATAGTGGGGCTGTGTATTCCAGGCTTCCAGCACATCCCCAGTGCTCGGTGGAGGCCAAAGAAAAGGAGCCACGTGGAACAGTCGCTGCACCCCCGGGCCATAAGGACCCCCCCCCCCTCAGGGAGTAGGTTCCAGACTGGGGAATAGTAGTGGAACGTACCCATTGGGTCAGCCATTCCTCAATAGAAGAATATCAAGGGGAACAAATAAGTGTTCAACTCCAAACCTCGTCCCAACTGACCTTCTATTGAGGCTTTTCAGTGTATCCAATTAGGTATTATCCCTAAATCTCCTACTAAATGGCCTAGAGCAGGGATCCCCAACCTTTCTTACTCGGGAGCCACAGTCAAATGTAAAAAGACTTGGGGAGCAACACAAGCACCATAAAAGTTCATGGAGGAGCCAAATAAGGGCTGTGATTGGCTATTAGGGGCCTCTATGCACCCTATCAGCTTACAGGGGCTTTATTTGGTAGGAAATCTTGTTTTTATTCAACCAAAACTTGCCCCCAAGTCAGGAATTCAAATATAACTCCCTGGTTTGGGGGCACTGAGAGCAACATCCAAGGGGTTGGGGGGCAATATGTTGCTTACGAGCCTTACAGTAATCAGTTTGTCCCTCCCTGATTTATTGTTCTGCACGGGATGTTTATTTCTGGTTCTCGATTCTCGTGGCCTCGGCCCTGGGAACCCGCCTGGAACTTGACCCAGTAATTATGTCCCTCCCCATGGGCTTTTCCATTTGCCATTAATTAGAGGCAGAAATTAGCATTTTATGAGCTGTAATTACCTCCCCTTCCTGTTCCCCAGAGGTGGCAGAATATTTATTTTCAACGCCATTAACGTTACGTTGTTGTCCGACCCGACAGCCCCATTACTGGGAGGTCTGGGCAGTGGGCACCATGGTATTCCCCCCATTACTGCCCCCAAAGTCAATATCACATGAGAGGGTCTGACCCCATTATGCACTACATGTAGGGCCAATCATATTACCATCTGGGGCAACAGACAAAGCACCAGGTTGTGACAGTAAATGCTTACTGGCTCCTCAGTGACTTCTAATATCCTTATCAGTTACAGTAGGGGGTACATTATCCCTTATAATACATGAGTGATACTCAGAGTTCCCTGTATAACTCAGCCTGCAGCCTTGTGCCTTTATATGGGCACAGAACCCCTCAGTGACTGCTAATATCCTTATCATTTACAGTAGGGGGTACATTATCCCTTATAATACATGAGTGATACTCAGAGTTCCCTGTATAACTCAGCCTGCAGCCTTGTGCCTTTATATGGGGGGCACAGAACCCCTCAGTGACTGCTAATATCCTTATCATTTACAGTAGGGGGTACATTATCCCTTATAATACATGAGTGATACTCAGAGTTCCCTGTATAACTCAGCCTGCAGCCTTGTGCCTTTATATGGGCACAGAACCCCTCAGTGACTGCTAATATCCTTATCATTTACAGTAGGGGGTACATTATCCCTTATAATACATGAGTGATACTCAGAGTTCCCTGTATAACTCAGCCTGCAGCCTTGTGCCTTTATATGGGGGGCACAGAACCCCTCAGTGACTGCTAATATCCTTATCATTTACAGTAGGGGGTACATTATCCTCTTTTTCTCTCTCTCTGTATATATAAGTATATATTTTCTGCCCTGTGATCATGCTGATGATTTAATTCTGTATGAAAGTTCCCAGAAAGCAGCAGGATTCTAATATACCTGGAGCTGTGCCATTGCCCTCGTTGATAAATGTGCATGTACGTCCCTATCCCGGGGTTTGGCAGTGCCGGGGAGGTGAGGCTACAGGGTGCGGCCCCCTTGGGCACAGCTGGGATAGAGAGTAGGAGGGCCGGATACACAACATCATTTATCAGACGTCACTCCTGTGTCTATGATTCCCTCCCTGCCCCTCAGGGTCTCCATCTTGGCTTCTTGGCTTGGCTTCAGAGACCAACTAGCCGATACCCACCCTGTGCCCCCAACCCCTGGCTCCATAGATGCCTCTTCTCCCCTCCTGACTGCTGGAAGGTATTGCTTGGCACCTCATTGCAGGTTTCCAATGTGCCTGCCCCCAATGGCTGATGGATTTATTTACCCAGGGCCGGGGTATTTAATGTGTGTCTGTACATTATTACCCCATGCTGGCACTTACCTGAGCTTAGGGACCACTCACAATATACTGTATATATACAATATAACAGTTACAATACATGGCTGATTAGTAATTAATTCAGATTCTATTTACCGTACATGGCCGCATAGAAAGCAGTGCAGTCTGCATCAGAATTTATTAATCAGCCCTGTAGCATCAGTTTCTATGGTGTGCGAGCCTCATATTCTGTTTAAGCTTCTCAGCCCAGAGCCCACTGAGCACGTGCAGTGCCACTGGCACACAAAAGACCTAACAAGATCCAAGATGGCGGCTCTCTGTACACAACAGTGAAGGCCTGGATCGTTACTGTTACAGACATTGCTGGGGCAGTATGGTCGGCATATACACTTCTATCCCAAATTGTTTGTATTGTTTAGTTCTCCTTTTAATTAATGTCAATTTAATTTAATACCAGAATGGAACTTTCCAATCATGTGGGGGACAAAGTGACCACAGCGCGTGGGAATGTGAGCTTACGCTCCATTGGGCAAGGGCTGATATGAATGATGTGTAATCACTGCCCACTCCTTGTACAGGTAACTCCTCCCACCCCACATCCCACCCAATCACTGTTTCTCTTCTTGGTTTTTACAGCTTTCATCACTGCCCACAGGTTCCAGCCTGAGACACCTGAGCAGTGATTGGACTTCAAATCCCAGAATTCCCGGATGTCCGAAATGACGATTCCAGAGCAAGTTAAGAATCCCGGGTAGAAGGGAAGAACCATTCCTGGGAGAGAGGAACGGGATCTTCCATTCTCTGCCCCCCAGCAGGGGGGTAACCGAGGGTAATGTTACAGTGCTGAGTGAGACATCTCTTCCAGGTATGAAATAGCTACAAACAGAGAGTGGGCTGTTTCTGTAAAGTAGGTTTTGTTTATCCAGAGGTCACAGGACCCTTACAGAACAGGAGGTACACACAGGGGCTCCCAGGCATTGCCCACACCAGACATAAATATGGCCGACGAGCCTTCCTTGCACAATAGCCAATCATTTCCTCAGTGGAGATCGATAGACAATGAATTAGGCAACTAAAGGGAAAGTTAAACCATAATCACCAAGAACCCCAGTTAAGAGAGTTTGTACAGAGACGTGTTCTCTATCATCTCCTCCATGTTTGACTGTAGGACTGTAGGAAGGGTCTTTCCCCAATAAGGGCCCCCACTGATATATAATACAGTAACCGGAGCCACGTCCCCAGCCATTTGCAACAGAACCATTTGTACAGAGATTCCATTTGTATTTGGAAATATCATTTTGCAAGTTGCCCCAGGGACTGGTCCGATTGCCATCTTGGAGTCAGGAAGGAATTTTTTCCCCTCTGGGGCAAATTAGAGAGGTTTCAGATGGGGTTTTTGCCTTCCTCTGGATCAACTAGCAGTTAGGCAGGTTATATATAGGCATTATGGTTGAACGTGATGGACGTGTGTCTTTTTTCAGCCTAACTTACTATGTTACTATGCCAGGGAAACCTCGGCTTGGCTAAATGCCCCATCTTTCCCATGGAGCTCCGGGGCAGAAGGGCCTGTGTTACTTACAGGTTAATTAGACCCAACTGACGGGCTTTGATCTGATTATTAGTAGGTTTGTGAATAAAACCCTGATTTAACAAATCTCCTTTAGAGCTGATTGAGTGACCCCACAATGTAAAAATGGATATAATATCTGCTAACGTTTGGGCTGCATCTCCGTAAAGAAGTCTAAATGGCGTCAGTATCTCCGGCAGGTAGTGCCCCCCCTCGCCAACGCCCCAGGGCTAGTCTGGATTTTATTGGGGGGATCCAAGCAAAGTGCAAACAGTATAAGCCACTTGGGTTATGGGAAAATGTTCATAAGCAGCGTGGGACTGGGCCGTATGGGGCCCACCGGGGCGGCGAATGGACTGCCCAAACCCCCGGCCCCCCAATATATGTCCCTTATACTTCACTGTGATCAGGAAAGGGAGGTAGGGTTGCCCCTGGCCAGTATTATGAGTGGTGTAGCCAGTAAAATCCCAGTTAAGGCCAGGGTACCAGCAATGTACTTGCTGGTAAATTTGTAATATCTAGTCAATCCTTGTAGATTGTAAGCTCTTTTGGGCTTTATATGTTACTCTGTATGTCCAATGTATGTAACCCACTTATTGTACAGCGCTGCGGGATATGTTGGCGCTTTATAAATAAATGTTAATAATAATAATAATAATTCAGCCACCCCAGCCTGCCTCTGATCCGCTCCCCTCCCTCCCTCTCTCCCTCCCCTCCCTCCCCTCTCTCCCCTCCCTCCCCTCTCTCCCTCCCTCCCTCCTCCCCTCCCTCCCCTCCCTCCCCTCCCTCCCTCCCCTCCCTCCCCTCCCTCCCTCCCTCCCTCCCTCCCTCCCTCCCTCCTCCCCTCTCTCCCCTCCCTCCCCTCCTCCCCTCCCCTCTCTCCCCCCCTCCCCTCTCTCCCTCCCTCCCCTCCTCTCCCCCTCCTCCCCTCCTCCCCTCCCTCCCCTCCCTCCCCTCTCTCCCCTCCTCCCTCTCTCCCCTCCCTCCCCCTCCCTCCCTCCTCCCCTCCTCCCCTCCTCCCTCCTCCCCTCCCTCCCCTCCCTCTCCTCCCTCTCTCCCCTCTCTCCCTCCCCTCCCCTCTCTCCCCTCTCTCCCCTCCCTCCCTCCCTCTCTCCCTCCCCTCTCTCCCCTCCCTCCCCTCCCTGCCCTCCCTCCCTCTCCCCTCTCCCTCCTCCCCTCCTCCCCTCCTCCCTCCCTCCCTCCCTCGCCCTCCCTCCTCCTCCTCCCGCACCTCACCCTCCCCTCCCTCCCCATCTTCTTCCCCTCCATACTCACCTATCCACTTAATTCCATGCCTCAAGATGCACCATGGATCCCTTGACAAATAGATTCTGCCCTGTAATGTAATTGCCCCACCCATTTATGTTGTGACCCGCCCCTTTGTAAACCCCGCCCCCTGCCCAGCAAGTATCGTTTCTAGAAAAAGGTGCCATCCCTAGAGGGGGGTCAGTCGGGTCTGGGTCGGGGGGTCAGTCGGGTCGGGGGCACTGTTTTTTTTCCCAGCATCCCGTTGGTTTAGCCTGACCCTGTTAGTAAGATACGGTTGGTACGGAGTGAAGCAATTTTAGCTGAAAAAACAATAATTAAAATGAGTCTGTAATTAGCAAACCATCAGGTCCCGCTGCTCAATAAATCAAGAATTTATTCCTGTATTTCATGAGAGAAAGCCGGATTTTCTTTCCGGTTAAAAAGGAAACAATCTCTTATCTTAACCAATCAAGTTAGGTATAAACTTTTATTTAAAGAGACTCGGGGCAATCTATTTTAGTGCAATAAAAATACATCTTTAGAATGCTCCATATCGACATTTTGCTTTGAGATGCTCCGTCTTTCAGTTGGAAACGATGGTTTCATCATTCTTTCTCATCCAATCGCTGGGCTTGGTTTGTTCCTTCCCCTGCGCTTGTTTATTGGAGGGAAGAGTTTCCCCCTCTGGTTCTTCTGTTCAAACCTGTGTTTGTACCAAAACGCTCTCATTGTGTCTCTCCTGCCCACAGGTCGCTCTCCCAGAAGGATCCAGTTGGGATCTCTTGTGTTTCTCCATGGCATTGCCTGGCCCTTCTGCCATAGGGCCCCATTTCATTGAGTTGCCGAGTTTGCCCCGCCTCACTGTGACCTCAGATCTATAGCTCCTCCCATATCAAGGACAACATGGGAACGCACCATGGAAGGGGATTTGCCTTGGGCTAATATACAGCGCGGCTACTGTAACCCTGGCGCTGGGGCAACTCATGTTGGGGGACAATATGGCCGCTCCGTGGGGTTTGGGTTGAGCCAAATGCAGTGTTTATTCTTTCTATTCCCTATTTAGGGGAGATTCCAGGCTTCAAAGGTAAAAAGGCAGAGTTGTGTTTGTGTGACGGGGGCCGGGGGGCCCTCATGCCGTAATTTGGGTGCCATTCTGTTTAACTGGGGCCCCTAAGGCCTATGGGAATGCTGGGAGGGGCAACAGAAACCCTTAGGGGGAGGGGCAGTGGGCATAATTACAATACTATTGGCCCAGGTGCCCAACCTGACTCTTGGTGGGGGAGGGGTGAAAGCCAAGGGGAACCTAACCTTTAGCCTTTGTCTCCATCCCACCCCTGTAGGCTCCATAGGCAACAATGGCGCACCCACTGGACACAAAGTCGACACTTCAGAGAGTTCCCCGATGATGATGATGATGATGATGATGAAGCTCCAGTTGCAGGTCTGGGCCCAACAGCACCGCACAATTACGAAGACGCCAGACAGTCGGGTAAAGGCTACTGGGCTCTGACTGGGGGAAGAGCGACCAATGGGGGCCGAGCCTGGGGGCTCAGATTATTTTCTTATTGTTTAAAGTAGATCTGTGACTTCTGATCCTTTTTGTGCCAAATAAAAGTGCTTTTCTGTTTATGGAAAACTCAGCTTCTCTGTCTGATGCACATCAGCCCCTTCCCCAGTGAGCTTACAATCTAAAGTCCGTATCACACAAACACATATTTGGAGAGTGGGAGGGAACAAGGGCCCGGGGCCCTGAGCTGTTATACTGGGGCCTGAGTTTGGCTCTGCTTTAAGGTGTTAGCGCTATAAATGTATGAAGAATTCCTCTGTAGTATTGAGCAATGCAATGGATTGGGGGTTATCGCCCCAATGGCTCGGGGGTCGGCGCCGCACAATGGCTCGGGGGTCAGGGCAGTACAATGGCTCGGGGGTCAGGGCAGTACAATGGCTCGGGGGTCAGGGCAGTACAATGGCTCGGGGGTCAGGGCAGTACAATGGCTCGGGGGTCGGTGCCGCACAATGGCTCGGGGGTTAGCGGTGCCGCAGGGGTACCAAGTTCAGTGCCTGTCACAGCGCTTGGGAGACTTTAGGGCTCAGTAAAGGGGCTGACGCTATAAATTTACAAAAAATACATTCACTTAGCAAGAGGCAAAATGGCTCAGGTGGTAGAGCTGCTGCCTCGCAGTGCAGGGTCCTGGGTTCAATTCCCATCGCAGCACTCAGGGAGAGCTGGGCTTGTGTGTCAGGGAATCATTCTAACCTGAGGAGACATTTTTCCCTAAAAAAAAAAAACAAAACCCCAAATTGTGCTCAGGTGGCTATGTCTCACTGATTGGTTCAGCCCAATGTCAGGAGGTGGGGGGCACTCTCATTGGCTCATGTATCACACACGCTGCTTGGAGTTGATGCCCAGTTGGGAGTTGCACTCAGGCCCCACATGTGCTGTTATGTGCCTTCTGCACTTGTTTCACTCTGATGGGGATTAATCCCAGGTACCAGCTCTTGTTCATTGCTCAGATGGGAATCTCAGCTCTTGTTTTGATGGGTAATGAACCCAGGCCCCAATGTCCGTGTTTCATTCAGGTGGGAATGGATGCCGGGTATGTGCTCTTGTTTCTTGCTCAGATGGGAATCTCAGTTGTGTTTCTTGCTCAGACGGGTATTGAACCCCAGGCCCCACGGGTGCCACTACGCAGTAACACAACGCACTGAGCCACCGTGCCGTTTCTGGGTTTCAGCCTGTGTCGTTCGTCATATATATAATCGTCGTGTTTATACAGAGCTTTAAAGAAAGAAACCCAAAGTATTTACCCCACCTACTGGGAATTGAACTCAGGACTGGTAATGATGGCTTTTTAACAGCTCTAACCCCTG
This sequence comes from Xenopus tropicalis, assembly GCF_000004195.4. Taxonomy (NCBI): domain Eukaryota; kingdom Metazoa; phylum Chordata; class Amphibia; order Anura; family Pipidae; genus Xenopus; species Xenopus tropicalis. Next base: position 46,403,779 of record NC_030686.2, read on the forward strand.
AGCCAACCGCTAGCTCAACATAGTATGGGGTTTATTTTTGGTATATATATCATCTATAGTGCAATGCAGCGCTGTAAAGGCAGAACAGCGCCCCCTACAGACGAGGCTAAGGCCGGCGTTGAACCCAAGTCCCCCAGTGATACACTGACCGCTAGGCCTCATGTCTTACAGCAAATCTCTTATCCTTTGTCTATATGTTACCAACATGGCGCTCCCTAGCAACCATGGAGGGGGCGAGGCAAAGAAACAGCCCCTAAACATTCTACCCATCAGGCCTCCCTGTCGCTCCCTAAAGTTGCCCATTTGTTATGGCGAGAGGGGCACCACCGGGCCTTCAGGTTGGGTCGCTCCGGGCAGTACCATCGCTTGGGAACTGCTGCTGTAGGTGGCGCCGCTGGGAATTTTTAGAGCCTTTTCCATGAAGCGGCTCAAACCCTGAGTGGGAGGGGCATTCTTGGCAGCGGCACAGGGAGGGGCCTGGAACTGATTGGTTCCTTACAGATTGGATCAGCAAATGAGATGAAGGCGCCCATAATAAAAAGATGAATCTGTGCAAATAGAGAGCCAATAGCAGAGAGGACGGGCAGCGCAGAGTTAATTATACGAATTTGTAAATCAGGGAGCGTGGGATCCCCCCCTACAGCAAACACATGTGGCACCTTTGGGTGCAGAGACACCGCCACTTGATTGAAAGCTCTTCAGATCAGTTTCTTTTTCAAAAATGTTGTTTCTTATGAAGGCCCCTGCATGGTTGCTAGGGAGCACCATGTTGGTAACATACAAAGGATAAGAGATTTGCTGTAAGACATGAGGCCTAGCGGTCAGTGTATCACTGGGGACTTGGGTTCAACGCCGGCCTTAGCCTCGTCTGTAGGGGGCGCTGTTCTGCCTTTACAGCGCTGCATGCACTATAGATGATATATATACCAAAAATAAACCCCATACAGTGTGAGCTACGGTGGCTCAGGGGTTAGAGCTGTTAAAAAGCCATCATTACAGTCCTGAGTTCAATTCCCAGTAGGTGGGTAAATACTTTGGGTTCTTTCTTTAAAGCTCTGTATAAACACGACGATTATATATATACGAACGACACAGGCTGAAACCCAGAACGGCACGGTGGCTCAGTGGTTGGTGTTACTGCGTAGTGGCACCCGTGGGGCCTGGGTTCAATACCCATCTGAGCAAGAAACACAAAGTGAGATTCCCATCTGAGCAAGAAACAAGAGCACATACCCGGCATCCATTCCCACCTGAATGAAACACGGACATTGGGGCCTGGGTTCAATACCCATCAAAACAAGAGCTGAGATTCCCATCTGAGCAATGAACAAGAGCTGGTACCTGGGATTAATCCCCATCAGAGTGAAACAAGTGCAGAAGGCACATAACAGCACATGTGGGGCCTGAGTGCAACTCCCAACTGGGCATCAACTCCAAGCAGCATGTGTGATACATGAGCCAATGAGAGTGCCCCCCACCTCCTGACATTGGGCTGAACCAATCAGTGAGACATAGCCACCTGAGCACAATTTGGGGTTTTGTTTTTTTTTTTTAGGAAAAATGTCTCCTCAGGTTAGAATGATTCCCTGACACACAAGCCCAGCTCTCCTGAGTGCTGCGATGGGAATTGAACCTGGGACCCTGCACTGCGAGGCAGCAGCTCTACCACCTGAGCCATTTTGCCTCTTGCTAAGTGAATGTATTTTTCGTAAATTTATAGCGTCAGCCCCTTTACTGAGCCCTAAAGTCTCCCAAGCGCTGTGACAGGCACTGAACTTGGTACCCCTGCGGCACCGCTAACCCCCGAGCCATTATGCGGCACTGACCCCCATTGATGGGAATGTGATAGGGACCTTAGATTGTAAGCTCACTGGGGCAGGGGCTGATCAGACAGAGAAGCTGAGGTTTCCATAAACAGAAAAGCACTTTATTTGGCACAAAAAGGATCAGAAGTCACAGATCTACTTTAAACAATAAGAAGAAAATAATCTGAGCCCCCATTGGTCGCTCTTCCCCCAGTCAGAGCCCAGTAGCCTTTACCCGACTGTCTGGCGTCTTCTTAATTGTGCGGTGCCGTTGGGCCCAGACCTGCAACCGGAGCTTCATCATCATCATCATCATCATCATCATCGGGGAACTCTCTGAAGTGTCGACTTTGTGGCCAGTGGGTGCGCCATTGTTGCCGATGGAGCTAGAGGGGTGGGATGGAGACAAAGGCTAAAGGTTAGGTTCCCCTTGGTGCACGGATTTCACCCCTCCCCCACCAAGAGTCAGGTTGGGCACCTGGGCCAATAGTATTGTAATTATGCCCATTGCCCCTCCTCCTAAGGGTTTCTGTTGCCCCTCCCAGCATTCCCATAGGCCTTAGGGGCCCCAGTTAAACAGAATGGCACCCAAATTACGGCATGAGGGCCCCCCGGCCCTCGTCACACAAACACAACTCTGCCTTTTTCCCTCTGAAGCCTGGAATCTCCCCTAAATAGGGAATAGAAAGAATAAACACTGCATTTGGTGAACCCAAACCCCACGGAGCGGCCATATTGTCCCCCAACATGAGTTGCCCCAGTGCCAGGGTTCCAGTAGCCGGGCTGTATATTAGCCCAAGGCAAATCCCCTCCCATGGTGCGTTCCCATTTGGCCTTGATATGGGAGGAGCTATAGCTCTGAGGTCACAGTGGGGCGGGGCAAGTTTAAGTTAAGAGCCCCACATTGCTGCCCCCACAAACATGGAGACTTGTAACTAAAACAAGACCCACTAGTTTTGCCCCGCCTCACTGTGACCTCAGAGCTATAGCTCCTCCCATATCAGGGCCAACATTGTACTAGGGGGTCCCATCTCCCCTACAGGACCGGGGCTATCACTATGCGCGGGGGGTTTGGCCGTTACTGTGCTGGGGCAGTAGGCGCCACTGTGGGGCAATACAGGGGGATATTAGGGGTAAGAGACCCCCCCAGAGTGATTGGTACTTACCTTCCCAGTGAGGCTCTGTGGGTGGCACGGGGGCTCCTCCTGATGTTCTGCCCGGGAGTCTGGAAGGAAATACAAGAGAGGTGAAGTTGTGCCGCAGTCTCCCTGGGGGTATGGGTGTATGGAGTGGGCTGGACTTGGCTGGGGGGACCCCGGGAAAAAACTCAGTGGGCCCCAAGCCCTTGGGGGCCCCATCAGTCCAGACAGTAAATTAGCCCCTCCCCCAATTCCCTCCCCCCCTAATGCGCCAGTAAGTAAAAGGGCTGCAACTTGGTATGTGTGGGGCAGTTTGCAACTAGCTTGGGGGGTATATTTAGGAACTAAATAAGCCCCCACGTCACACACGCATCATCACTCTCACAGGGCGTCCCACCCTCTTAGCGGCTTCCCAGATTTCCTATGGGGGCTGGGGGCTTTTTGTTTTTAAATTAAAAAAAAGAAAATACATACACCCAATGCCCCCCCCCCACACCCTAAGGTTGTCAGCCCAGGCACAGGCCCTCGGGGGCCCATTATAAATACAGCCCTGCCCCTGAGGTGGCCGCCCTGGTGGGACCTGCCCGACACTGAGTGCAAGTCTGTAGCGCCCAACCCCCGTGAGGAGCGTTTGTACCGTTAGTAAATAGCGCCAGTAGGGGCGGAGCCTGGGCCGGTGGGTTAGGGAACCCGTATGACCCCCTTCTGCACCATCTGAGACACAACAAGGAAATGGAATGGGGCAATATCCTGACTCACAATGGAACGTGCCGGGGGGGTCGCTTTGTGTCTCGGGGTTGCACGGGGACACTGTTACTCCTATTGTGCCTTTACTTTCCTCATTTAAAGGACAAGTGTCCCCATGGGGCTGTACATATAGGGCCAGATTCAGTCTATATATTCTCCTTATTCTACTTTTTTACTTATATTAGCAGCACATTTACTAACACGGCTCCCCATAGCAACCAATCAGCTGGTAATATGCCCAGACCTGCTATTGGCACATTGTTTTAGTAAATAAGCCCCACTGCAGTGTCGCAATAGGACACTATTGCGACACAGCACCCAGGTTGTGTCCCCGACACCCTGATCAGAAAGTGAAAGTGAAGCTGCGTGTGTTTATATACACCCACCCCTCTCCCTGCACTGGGAGATCCACAGATCAGCTGCGGGCGAGAGGCGTCCGGACAGGTAAGGGGGCGCCGGAGAGAAATGGCACTCAGGTGAGCAGGGGAATCTCACTCTATCCCATAATAACTAACTTACCCTTTATAAATGCCATCAGTTCTCTCATGTACCTGCTGCATAGGCTGATATTGTACCCCCTGCTGGAAATGATAAGGATATTAGCAGTCACTGAGGGGCTCTGTGCCCATATAAAGGCACAAGGCTGCAGGCTGAGTTATACAGGGAACTCTGAGTATCACTCATGTATTATAAGGGATAATGTACCCCCTACTGTAAATGATAAGGATATTAGCAGTCACTGAGGGGTTCTGTGCCCATATAAAGGCACAAGGCTGCAGGCTGAGTTATACAGGGAACTCTGAGTATCACTCATGTATTATAAGGGGTAATGTACCCCCTACTGTAAATGATAAGGATATTAGCAGTCACTGAGGGGTTCTGTGCCCCCCATATAAAGGCACAAGGCTGCAGGCTGAGTTATACAGGGAACTCTGAGTATCACTCATGTATTATAAGGGATAATGTACCCCCTACTGTAAATGATAAGGATATTAGCAGTCACTGAGGGGTTCTGTGCCCCATATAAAGGCACAAGGCTGCAGGCTGAGTTATACAGGGAACTCTGAGTATCACTCATGTATTATAAAGGGTAATGTACCCCCTACTGTAAATGATAAGGATATTAGCAGTCACTGAGGGGTTCTGTGCCCCATATAAGGCACAAGGCTGCAGGCTGAGTTATACAGGGAACTCTGAGTATCACTCATGTATTATAAAGGATAATGTACCCCCTACTGTAAATGATAAGGATATTAGCAGTCACTGAGGGGTCCTGTGCCCATATAAAGGCACAAGGCTGCAGGCTGAGTTATACAGGGAACTCTGGGCATCACTCATTTATTATAAAGGATAATGTACCCCCTACTGTAAATGATAAGGATATTAGCAGTCACTGAGGGGTTCTGTGCCCATATAAAGGCACAAGGCTGCAGGCTGAGTTATACAGGGAACTCTGGGCATCACTCATTTATTATAAAGGATAATGTACCCCCTACTGTAAATGATAAGGATATCAGCAGTCACTGAGGGGTTCTGTGCCCCCCATATAAAGGCACAAGGCTGCAGGCTGAGTTATACAGGGAACTGAGTATCACTCATGTATTATAAGGGATAATGTACCCCCTACTGTAAATGATAAGGATATTAGCAGTCACTGAGGGGTTCTGTGCCCATATAAAGGCACAAGGCTGCAGGCTGAGTTATACAGGAAACTCTGAGTATCACTCATGTATTATAAGGGATAATGTACCCCCTACTGTAAATGATAAGGATATTAGCAGTCACTGAGGAGTTCTGTGCCCCCCATATAAAGGCACAAGGCTGCAGGCTGAGCTGAGTTATACAGGGAACTCTGAGTATCACTCATGTATTATAAAGGATAATGTACCCCCTACTGTAAATGATAAGGATATTAGCAGTCACTGAGGGGTCCTGTGCCCATATAAAGGCACAAGGCTGCAGGCTGAGTTATACAGGGAACTCTGAGTATCACTCATGTATTATAAGGGATAATGTACCCCCTACTGTAAATGATAAGGATATTAGCAGTCACTGAGGGGTTCTGTGCCCATATAAAGGCACAAGGCTGCAGGCTGAGTTATACAGGGAACTCTGAGTATCACTCATGTATTATAAGGGATAATGTACCCCCTACTGTAAATGATAAGGATATTAGCAGTCACTGAGGGGTTCTGTGCCCCCATATAAAGGCACAAGGCTGCAGGCTGAGTTATACAGGGAACTCTGAGTATCACTCATGTATTATAAAGGATAATGTACCCCCTACTGTAAATGATAAGGATATTAGCAGTCACTGAGGGGTTCTGTGCCCATATAAAGGCACAAGGCTGCAGGCTGAGTTATACAGGGAACTCTGGGCATCACTCATTTATTATAAAGGATAATGTACCCCCTACTGTAAATGATAAGGATATTAGCAGTCACTGAGGGGTTCTGTGCCCATATAAAGGCACAAGGCTGCAGGCTGAGTTATACAGGGAACTCTGAGTATCACTCATGTATTATAAGGGATAATGTACCCCCTACTGTAAATGATAAGGATATTAGCAGTCACTGAGGGGTTCTGTGCCCATATAGAGTTTTTATACAGACCATGTGACTTATCATATTTTACAGTAATTTTACAGAAATGTTTCAGAGACATCACTAAGCAGTGTGACAGCCCGGGGGCTGCGTTCCCTCCCCTGTTATCTCTGTAGAACAAGCTGCAACTTGGTATCTCTGCTCTGTTTGTGCCAACAGGAAAGGAACCTTAAGGGTGAAGACACACAGAGCTACTTAGTAGCAGCTACTTGTCACAGCTACTAAATTCTATACAGAGAGTTGCCCCTGCTAAACACATGTAGAGACAATTATCAGTAAATGATCAGCATTGTCTGTTTCTGTAGCTGCTACTAATAGCTCCGTGTGTTGTCACCCTTAAGAGGTTGTTGTCCTATGAGTTAACTTTTAGTATAGTGACCTTAAAGGCAATGCTACCGCGGTACAATAAGGATAAGCGTGCAAAATCTCTGCACAATGACCCCCCCTACACAAACACAGAACCTCACAATTGTTTCACAATCCGTGTAAGGTCACGGGGCGGTGGTGTTTATACAGCCCTCCGCGGGGTTGGCAGGGACTCCGTTACCAACAATGACGCCTCCCTTGATGGAAAGAAATGATCCCTTTCTGTGACCTGCTCCCACAATGCACTGCCACCGGGGGGTGATACTTCTGGGGGCTCCAGTCTATTCAATGCCAAGGGCAAATAAAGGGTTAAAGAAGAAGCATGGTTTTTAGTTTGATGCACGGAGACAATATCCATGGGCTCCTTTATGTTTATTCTGTTGCGCTACTTGTACAGATATAGGACCCCTTATCCAGAAACTCGTTATCCAGAAAGTTCCGAATTATGGAAAGCCCATCTCCCACAGACTCCATTATAAGCAAATCATTTTAATTTTTAAAAACAATTCCCTTTTCTCTGTAATAATAAAACAGTACCTGTACTTGATCCCAACTAAGATATAATTACCCCTTATTGGGGCAGAACAGCCCTATTGGGTTTATTTAATGGTTAAATGATTCCCTTTTCTCTGTAATAATAAAACAGTACCTGTACTTGATCCCAACTAAGATATAATTACCCCTTATTGGGGCAGAACAGCCCTATTGGGTTTATTTAATGGTTAAATGATTCCCTTTTCTCTGTAATAATAAAACAGTACCTGTACTTGATCCCAACTAAGATATAATTACCCCTTATTGGGGGCAGAACAGCCCTATTGGGTTTATATTATGTTTTTTTAGTAGACCTAAGGTATGGAGATCCAAATTACGGAAAGATCCCTTATCCGGAAAGCCCAAGGTCCCGAGCATTCTAGATAACAGATCCCATACCTGTACTGATAATGGCAATAAATAAATGTCATGGGGCTCATACATTACAAGGAGAGTGGGGGGGGCAGAACTGTTTTTAGTTATCTCCTGTACTGGTCACCATGGGGGTAAAGTTACCAGTTGGAATATTTGGATCCTTCCAGAGTCAGACTGGGGTGGTCCCGGGGGCCCAGGGAGCCCGAGTTCTGCCCTCTGACAGGCTGGCTATTTGAACCTACGCTGCTCCTGGGCTCCTGTTGGCAGACAAATTGGAACCAAAATATTTTGTTTTTATATACTGTACAATAGAGGGTTCAGGTTTCTTATTCAACAGCTTTTCCCTGTCTGTACCCTCTCCTTTCCTTCTAGCCCCCCAATAACTCTTTATCCTTTCTCTATATAGAGAGAGATGTAGGAGAAACCTGCTGGCAGCGGCAGGGTTAAACTCAGTTTGTATAAGAGCAGAATATAGAGAGTTCCCATGGTGCTATTTGCACCCTCTGCCCCCACACCCTGAGAATATACCCCCCCACCTCCTGAATATAAAGGGTGGGGGGTACTATATAGGGGCAGGGCTTTGCCACAATTGAGGTGGGGTTTGGGTAGATCCCGGGATACACGCCCTGCTGGGGGGGGGGCATACTGATATTGGGGTCTCAATATAGGCTTATATCAGTCAAGTGGGGCCCTAAAATGGTTTCCCTATGTGGTCCAATAACTTCAACTTACCCCACTAATATCCAGCTGAATCCACAGTAGCAACTTGTAATCATGGGACCCCATAATATTAACAGACCTTCCCCCCAGGGGCCCCAATTATTAGCTCCCCAGTCACCTGGGCCCCCATGTCAAGGGCACTGCCAACAAATACAATTGTACCAAAAAAACTAAAACATGCTTCCTGCACACACATGGTCTCATCCCTGACCCACCTGACCACACCCAATTATGCCCAAACCACACCCAGAATCCATGCAAGCTCCACCCACTCCCCAGCATGCCACTCCCCTTTTGTGTCCCATGAATTACACCTTGTGCTGTAGGGGCCCCTGACTGCCCTGCAAATGGTCAGACCTTGGTACAGGAACCAGCAGTTCAAGCAGTCCGACCCACTGCCATACTGGGAACCAGAACATTCCCTGCTGGGAACGTACTTTCACTATCACATTTTTAACTCCTTGTTTTCTGACATTCTAGAGACACTATTGGATCCTCCATGTGAGTGCAGCCTGCGCTCCTCCGGATGTTGCACAACTACACGTCCCGGAATCCTGTCCCTACAGGTGGGTATGTGACCACAAGCTGACACTCTTTCCCTGCACTTGGGGAGGCTTTTCATTTATAACCGGCCTTTACTTCCCCTTTAAACCCAAGGCTGAACTTTTATGTATAGTTTCTATAAGGTACGTTGTGTACATTATCGACATTGTGTAAGTGATGTGTAAAATCATTACTTCTCATTGTTGTTCACTTATAGCAAAACAATCCCTGCCCCTCCCTTACCCTATTTACTCTCTCACCTGCCCCAGGTAAGTACATAGCGCTCTAACTTCTTTTCACTTTCTGTATGGGCGGAGCCAGCGCCATGCTCAGTGCATAATGGGCAAGTGTACATCTATATTCAGTAAATACACCAGTTATTAATTATTTGCACAGCTGAGTGATCCCTGGGCCGAAGGTTGGGCTGAAATCGTCTGGGCAAGTGGAGGGAGGGGTATTATTCAGTGCAAAGCTCACGTACACTGGTGTGGGGCAAAAACTAATGACCCAGAGAGGCAGCAGTATCTAATGCTTCAATAACAAGGTTACAGATATATAGAAACATTGGGGTAACAGTCACCCTGCTATAGTTCCAGGGGTACCCAGGGCACAAATAAGCACTCACCCCAAATCCCCCCCTAACTGGCCTTCAGGCTGGGCCCCCTTAGCCCATAACAAGGTTACAGATATATAGAAACATTGGGGTAACAGTCACCCTGCTATAGTTCCAGGGGTACCCAGGGCACAAATAAGCACTCACCCCAAATCCCCCCCTAACTGGCCTTCAGGCTGGGCCCCCTTAGCCCATAACAAGGTTACAGATATATAGAAACATTGGGGTAACAGTCACCCTGCTATAGTTCCAGGGGTACCCAGGGCACAAATAAGCACTCACCCCAAATCCCCCCTAACTGGCCTTCAGGCTGGGCCCCCTTAGCCCATAACAAGGTTACAGATATATAGAAACATTGGGGTAACAGTCACCCTGCTATAGTTCCAGGGGTACCCAGGGCACAAATAAGCACTCACCCCAAATCCCCCCCTAACTGGCCTTCAGGCTGGGCCCCCTTAGCCCATAACAAGGTTACAGATATATAGAAACATTGGGGTAACAGTCACCCTGCTCCCCGGTCAGTCACATGATGAGGGGCCCCCACATATAATACAGTAGAATATTAACCAGCAAGTGAATCAGTAACAGTACATTTATTGGGGGTGATTCATTGCCGGGAAGGAATATACTGAATATAATTTGCCATTTATTGCTACAGCTGCACTCACACAACTCTGTTCTTAAAGGGGAACTCCACCCAAACATTTTGTTTTGCCTCAGGTAAATCCAAACAAACTTCCAATACAGATGCACTCATTTATTTATTACCCATCCCAATGATTTCAAAGTCCTGTGCAACTATAATTGCAGCGCCTTTCTAATCTCTGCACTGTAGGTTCTGACTTTTGAAATAATGTAGCAGACGCCAGCAGATTAGCCGACCAGTGTAGAAACATGTAATACGTTTCCTTGGTTCTAGAACCAGCAGAACCAGAACCAGAATGTGACAGACGCTGCTTTCAGAGCAATTTAATTATACTTGTGATACTGATCTGTAGTGAGACTTTGGTCCTGATATCTAATCTGACATGTTTACTTCCCCTTTAGCTGCATCATCTCTATGACCCTGGAAGACCCGAAATGGATTGTAATCAGCTCACAGTCCAGTTGTTGCTGGTGTTATCTGTTAACTTTGGGGTGCTCGCTGATGGTAAGTTTCCTTGGGGTTTGCTTGTGTTGGGTCTTTAGTTGTAAGTTGATCCCAATACAAACAGCTGACGTGACTCTATAATAACCAGTCATTCCCCTGCTGGAAAGTTCATGTAGGAGCCGCTCATATCAGTCAGTAAATAGATCCCAATACAAACAGCTGATGTGACTCTATAATAACCAGTCATTCCCCTGCTGGAAAGTTCATGTAGGAGCCGCTCATATCAGTCAGTAAATAGATCCCAATACAAACAGCTGATGTGACTCTATAATAACCAGTCATTCCCCTGCTGGAAAGTTCATGTAGGAGCCGCTCATATCAGTCAGTAAATAGATCCCAATACAAACAGCTGATGTGACTCTATAATAACCAGTCATTCCCACTGCTGGAAAAGTTCATGTAGGAGCCGCTCATATCATTCAGTAAATAGATCCAATACAAACAGCTGATGTGACTCTATAATAACCAGTCATTCCCCTGCTGGAAAGTTCATGTAGGAGCCGCTCAATATCAGTCAGTAAATAGATCCCAATACAAACAGCCGATGTGACTCTATAATAACCAGTCATTCCCCTGCTGGAAAAGTTCATGTAGGAGCCGCTCATATCATTCAGTAAATAGATCCAATACAAACAGCTGATGTGACTCTATAATAACCAGTCATTCCCTGCTGGAAAGTTCATGTAGGTAGCCGCTCATATCAGTCAGTAAATAAGATCCCAATACAAACAGCTTGATGTGACTCTATAATAACCAGTCATTCCCCTGCTGGAAAGTTCATGTAGGAGCCGCTCATATCATTCAGTAAATAGATCCCAATACAAACAGCTGATGTGACTCTATAATAACCAGTCATTCCCCTGCTGGAAAGTTCATGTAGGAGCCGCTCATATCATGTCAGTAAATAGATCCCAATACAAACAGCTGATGTGACTCTATAATAACCAGTCATTCCCTGCTGGAAAGTTCATGTAGGAGCCCGCTCATATCAGTCAGTAAATAGATCCCAATAACAAAACAGCTGATGTGACTCTATAATAACCAGTCATTCCCCTGCTGGAAAGTTCATGTAGGAGCCGCTCATATCAGTCAGTAAATAGATCCCAATAACAAACAGCTGATGTGACTCTATAATAACCAGTCATTCCCCTGCTGGAAAGTTCATGTAGGAGCCGCTCATATCAGTCAGTAAATAGATCCCAATACAAACAGCTGATGTGACTCTATAATAACCAGTCATTCCCCTGCTGGAAAGTTCATGTAGGAGCCGCTCATATCAGTCAGTAAATTAGATCCCAATACAAACAGCTGATGTGACTCTATAATAACCAGTCATTCCCCTGCTGGAAAGTTCATGTAGGAGCCGCTCATATCAGTCAGTAAATAGATCCCAATACAAACACCTGATGTGACTCTATAATAACCAGTCATTCCCTCTGCTGGAAAGTTCATGTAGGAGCCGCTCATATCATTCAGTAAATAGATCCCAATACAAACAGCTGATGTGACTCTATAATAACCAGTCATTCCCCTGCTGGAAAGTTCAGATGTAGGAGCCGCTCATATCAGTCAGTAAATAGATCCCAATACAACAGCCGATGTGACTCTATAATAACCAGTCATTCCCCTGCTGGAAAGTTCATGTAGGAGCCGCTCATATCAGTCAGTAAATAGATCCCAATACAAACAGCTGATGTGACTCTATAATAACCAGTCATTCCCCTGCTGGAAAGTTCATGTAGGAGCGCGCTCATATCATAGCAGTAAATAAAGATAATATATAGATATATTAAAAAGCTGATGTGATCTATATAACCAGTCATTCCCTGCTGAAGTTCATGTAGGGAGCGAAGTGAATAAGAAAAAATATAAGATATATATACGATAGAACTGTGACTCCTTCCTGTAAATACTGAAGTGCACCCAGAGAAGCCATTAGCACATGTCAGGCGTATTGGGCAAACTAAAATATAAGCGTTTGAATCCATATAAGATAAAAAAATAAGAATGTGAGTGTGAATACTACGGTGACGGTGACTTTGTACAGAATAAAATATCCAGAATCTTAAGGGAAATCTAAGGAGATACCAGAAGAACACAAAGGTAGGCAAAGATAGTCTAAAGGGACACTATGGCAGCTCCTACCCATAATGTATAAATCAATATAACAGAGAAGGAATGTCTGGGCTCACAATAAGCTTGTACCCATACTGTAACTGTCTAAGGGAACACTATGAATAATAATGAATAAAAAAAATACGAGAAGGGAATGTTTTCTGGCTAAAAATAAAACACCTTACTGTACTGTCTAAGGGAAACATAGGCAACCAATAAATAAATAAAAAACTGTACCATAACTGTCTGTCTAAGGGAAACACTATGGCACTCCTACCAATAAAATACAATATAACAGGAAGGAATGTAAGAAAAGCAACCATACTGTACTACTAAGGGAACACTATAACAAAATAACATAACAGAGAAGAATGTTCTTGCAGCACACAACGCTGTACCACACCATAAAAGTAAACTGTCTAAGGGAAAACTAAAAATAAAGTATAAAAAATACCAATATAGCAGAGAAGGGAATGTATTGGGCCACAATAACTGTACACCATACTGTAACTGTCTAAGGAAACACTATGGCACATCCTACCCAATATGTATAAATACAAAATTAATACAGAGAAAGGAAGTTATGGCACAACAATAGCTGTACACATAAAATACACATAAGGATAGACATACAATATAAAAAACATAAATATACAGAGAAGGAATGTTCTGGGCACAAATAGAAACATACGTACTATTAAGGACATATGGAACCCTACCATATGTATAAATATAACACAATAATACCAACGAAGAACCAAAATATATATATACAGTAATTACTTTTTATTCCTTGACGCCAGAAATTTCCTGTGATGACCAGAGTAGATAATAAACATAAAGACTAACGAGCGATAGGAAAATAACTGGAAATGGGAAGATAAATAATTACTGAAGAATAATAGAAAAGAATGAGAGACGGAAACATCTCAGTTGAAGCAAAACAACAGCTTGATTATGAACATATTTCTGATATGAAGATCTATCAAAACGATAAATAAAGATCAAACCCCTTTTTTTAAACCCCCCCAAAAGCCCCCCAAATAGGCAGTCGTGTGGGATTGAACTACTCGCGCAGCCGCCATTTCAGGTAACAGTGAAGTATATTTAAGCGCTTCTGTCTCCATTGTGTCTTTAATACGGTAATTAAGCGTTGCTTCTTTGGGCGGGGCTTAGCTCTGATCAGCAAAAGAAAACTGAGCCCGCCTCTTTTAGAAATAAGGGCCATAGCAGACCAAAAGAGCTAAAGAGCAAAAGAGCTTACAATCTATTAACGTCCTAGAGATGTAACATTTTAAGAAAGTAACATTCTAGATACTTTCATATTGGATTCATTGTTTGTTTTTCTTCCCATATTTTTCTTTTGGAACATAGAGACAGTGAAGAAGGTAAAAGGGAACTTGAACCAACACGATGACAGAATACACACAACCAAATCCAACTCCCCTAATGCCTTCAGCTGGGCCCTAGCCATAACAAGGTTACAGATATATAACGAAACATTGGGTAACAGTCACCCCGCTATAAAAAAAGGGGTACAAAAAAGAAAACACTCCACCAAATCCAATACTGGCCTTCAGGCTGGAACCCCTTAGCACATAACAAGGTTACGATATAATAGAAACTTGGGTATACAGTCACCCTGCTATAGTTCAGGTGTACCGGGCACAAAATAAGCATCACCAAATCCCCCATAGGCTTCAAATAAAAAAGGTTAAAGATACTATAGAATTGGTAAAATATATAATATTCCCAGGGGTACCCAGGGCACAAATAAGCACTCACCCCAAATCCCAAATTCAGGCTGGGCCCCCATTAGCCATAACAAGGTTACAAGATAATATACGAAAATTTGGGGAACAGTAACACGAAAGATAATAGCAGGGCAACAAATACGCAATCAAGCCCAAATCCCACCTAACATGGGCTTCAGGCTGGGCCCCTTAGCATAATCAAGTTACAGATAAAATAGGATACGAAACCCTATAAGTTCCAGGGGTACACAGGGCCAATAGCATCACCCCAAATCAACCCCCTAACTGGCTTAGAGCCCTTAAGCCCATAAAAGGTACAAAGATATATAGAAACATTGGGGTAACAGTCACCCAGCTTATAGTTCCAGGGCGTACAGGGCACAAATAAGAAACACCCGAAAAATACCTAACTGCTTTCAGGCTGGGAATATATAGTTAAGATAAATAGAACATTAAGATAACCAGCAGTCCAGGGGTACCCAGGGCAAAAAAGCATCACACCAAACCTGGCCCTTCAGGCTGGCTCCTTAGCCCCTAACAAGGTTTACAGATAAATATATACAGTCACCATGCATATCATAGACACATAAAATGTACCAGCACAATAAGCCACTCACCAAACACCCCCTATAGCCATAACAAGGTTACAGATATTAAACGACAACCATTGGGTAACAGTCACCCAACAACCAAGTTTCCAGGGTACAAAAAAAAAGAATAAATCATAAGAGATATAGGAGCCATATAACAATAAACAGTTACAGATATAAAAAATATAGTACAACCCCGCTATAGTTTCCGGGTACAGAGAATAAGCCTCACGACCAAAATCCCCTAATGCTTTCGCTGGGCCCCTTAGCATAACATAAGGTTAAGATATATAGAAACTTGGGTAAGTCACCCCGCTATAAGTTCCAGGGACTCCAGGCACAAAAAGCACTCACCTCCAAAAAATGCCCCCCTAACTGGCTTCAGGTGGCCCTTACCATAAAAGGTTACAGAGTATATAGAAACATTGGGGTAAACAGTCACCCCCGCTATAGTTCCAGGTACCAGGCACAAATAAGCACTACACCCAAACCCCCCTAACTGGCCTTCAGGCTGGGCCCCCTTAGCCATAACAAGGTTACAGATATATAGAAACATTGGGGTAACAGTCACCCGCTATAGTTCCAGGGTACCCAGGGACAAATAAGCACTCACCCCAAATCCCCCTAACTGGCTTCAGGCTGGGCCCCCTTAGCCCATAACAAGGTTACAGATATATAGAACATTGGGGTAACAGTCACCCCGCTATAGTTAGGGTACCCAGGGCACAAAAAGCACTCACCCCAAATCCCCCCTAACTGGCCTTTCAGGCTGGCCCCCTTAGCCCATAACAAGGTTACAGATATATAGAAACATTGGGGTAACAGTCACCCTGCTATAGTTCCAGGGGTACCCAGGGCAGATAATAACATTTACCTGTGTTTGTTGGCAGATAAAAGCACTTCCACTCCTGAATCCCAGGGAGGCCAAACCTATATTGAGATCTTTATCCCCCTGGCGTTGGTGTTGGTGTTTGTCGCTGCAGCTTTGGGTTATTGGTTGTATCACAAGAAGCAAAAAGCCTTTTCTCCGGGATCACGAGGTGAGGGGTGAGAGTGAGTGAGAGCACTGAGTGTGATCCAGGGGTGAGAGTGAGTGAGAGCACTGAGTCTAATCCAGGGGTGAGAGTGAGTGAGAGCACTGAGTCTAATCCAGGGGTGAGAGTGAGTGAGAGCACTGAGTGTAATCAGGGTGAGAGTGAGTGATGAGCACTGAGTGTAATCCAGGGGTGAGAGTGAGTGAGAGCACTGAGTGTTATCCAGGGGTGAGAGTGAGGTGAGAGCACTGAGTCTAATCCAGGGGTGAGAGTGATGGAGAGCACTGAGTGTAATCCAGGGTGAGAGTGAGTGAGAGCACTGGAGTGTTATCCAGGGGTGAGAGTGAGTGAGAGCACTGAGTGTAATCCAGGGGTGAGAGTGAGTGAGAGCACTGAGTGTAATCAGGGGTGAGAGTGAGTGAGAGCACTGAGTGTAATCCAGGGGGTGAGAGTGAGTGAGAGCACTGAGTTATCCAGGGTGAGAGGAGTGAGAGCACTGAGTGTAATCCAGGGGAGAGTGAGTGAAGCACTGAGTTAATCAGGGTGAGAGTGCAGTGAGAGCACTGGAGTTAATCCAGGGGTGAGAGTGAGTGAGAGCACTGAG
Organism: Xenopus tropicalis; assembly: GCF_000004195.4. Taxonomy (NCBI): domain Eukaryota; kingdom Metazoa; phylum Chordata; class Amphibia; order Anura; family Pipidae; genus Xenopus; species Xenopus tropicalis. Next base: position 46,420,472 of record NC_030686.2, read on the forward strand.
TCTAATCCAGGGGGTGAGAGTGAGTGAGAGCACTGAGTCTAATCCAGGGGTGAGAGTGAGTGAGAGCACTGAGTCTAAATCCAGGGGTGAGAGTGAGTGAGAGCACTGAGTCTAATCCAGGGGTGAGAGTGAGTGAGAGCACTGAGTCTAATCCAGGGTGAGAGTGAGTGAGAGCACCTGAGTCTAATCCAGGGGTGAGAGTGAGTGAGAGCACTGAGTGTAATCCAGGGGGTGAGAGTGAGTGAGAGCACGAGTCTAATCCAGGGTGAGAGTGAGTGAGAGCACCGAGTCTAATCCAGGGGTGAGAGTGAGTGAGAGCACCGAGTGTAATCCAGGGGTGAGAGTGAGTGAGAGCACTGAGTGTAATCCAGGGGTGAGAGTGAGTGAGAGCACTGAGTGTTATCCAGGGGTGAGAGTGAGTGAGAGCACTGATTAACCAGGGTGAGAGTGAGTGGAGCACTGAGTGTAATCCAGGGGTGAGAGTGAGTGAGAGCACTGAGTGTAATCCAGGGGTGAGAGTGAGTGAGAGCACTGAGTGTAATCCAGGGGAGGGTGAGAGGTTACGGGTGAGTGAGAGCACTGAGTGTAATCCAGGGGTGAGAGTGAGTGAGAGCACTGAGTCTAATCCAGGGGTGAGAGTGAGTGAGAGCACTGAGTGTAATCCAGGGGTGAGAGTGAGTGAGAGCACTGAGTCTAATCCAGGGGTGAGAGTGAGTGAGAGCACTGAGTCTAATCCAGGGGTGAGAGTGAGTGAGAGCACTGAGTCTATCCAGGGGTGAGAGTGAGTGAGAGCACCGAGTCTAATCCAGGGGTGAGAGTGAGTGAGAGCACTGAGTCTAATCCAGGGGTGAGAGTGAGTGAGAGCACTGAGTGTAATCCAGGGGTGAGAGTGAGTGAGAGCACTGAGTCTAATCCAGGGGTGAGAGTGAGTGAGAGCACTGAGTCTAATCCAGGGGTGAGAGTGAGTGAGAGCACTGAGTGTAATCCAGGGGTGAGAGTGAGTGAGAGCACTGAGTGTAATCCAGGGGTGAGAGTGAGTGAGAGCACTGAGTGTAATCCAGGGGTGAGAGTGAGTGAGAGCACTGAGTGTAATCCAGGGGTGAGAGTGAGTGAGAGCACCGAGTCTAATCCAGGGGTGAAATAGTTAAAGAAGAGCCACAGTTACGATAGTTGGGGGGGGGGGGGCAATTGCCTACAGTGACCCAGGGAACCAGCTCGGGGTATAAAGGGCAGCAGCCATATTCCCTGTGTTCTTGGGGGGCCCTAGCGGTGGGTGATGGGAGTATTTGGAAGCCAGGTGTTGGCAGTTTGAGCTCAATACAATATGGCTTCCAAATACTCCCATCACCCACCGCTAGGGCCCCCCGAGAACACAGGGATATTTAGGATATTTATAGGAACCCTGTGAGCCCCCCATTAGTAATAAGTGGGTGATGCAGTGACGGGGTCCGTGGGGGAGAAATAATCCAGTGATTAAGCGCCACCCTGTCACTTTCACCACTTTACACAATCATTTTTATTTAGGGCAGACGGCAGCCATCTTGCCTTCCCAGCATACCTTGTGCCCGGCCAGGCTTGTCCCCATTCTTGTGTATAACCATCGGCGGCTGCTAATGCTCTGATATCATAGTATTTACCTTTTATTTTACATTCTAAATATGTTTATAATGATATCGGGGTTTCCCTATGCTTTCAGAGCGCAGCCAATCACAGGGGCCGCTGATTGAGGGCGGTAAGTAGCCAAGCATTTATTCCTATATGGGAAAAAGCATAGTAGCGCAGTTCTGTTACACGGATAAATATATACAGAAAAAAGGGTTAAAAGGGCAAAAATCCACCTGTATTTATTGGCTGAGAATAGGGGGCGGGGCTTTGGTTTGAACCTTCCGCAGGGTGCGGGACAGACCCAATCGGAGATCGGTTTGATATTACGTTCTGTCCCAGCTCTGTGTTTACTTTGGGGCAGTTGGAAGGGAAGGCGCCCAACCTGATGGCCAGAAATAGGGGGGGGGATTTTATCTTGAAAGATAAAATTCAAGAAAAAAAATCACATTATATTAGAAAATCCATATCAAAAGCATACGAACCCCAAAACCCCTTACACATTGCGTACCCTAACGGTAGGCAGTTATTATTCCCCCACCCCAAAGCATTGCTCCCCAAAAATGATAGGGAACCCATATAAAGTGGGAATTAGGAATATAACCAATGGCCAATAGATTATAAACTGTCGACTAGAGGCCCAGGGCCCTGTGAGTGACCAATCATATTCATGCAATAAGCTACACTATGGGGCCAATGTATAGGGTATGGCCAACATCTCATAACTGCCCCTCCTCCCCTGGGGGGGTTCCCACTAGATATTGGAGCAGGGTTGCTGGGAGTTGCTCCCATTCAGCCACAATAGTGTTAGTGAGGTTGGGCACTGATGTTGGGGATCAGGCTCATAGTCGGGGGGTTCCATCCCACAGGGGGTCAGTTGGGTTGGGGTCAGGGCTCAGTCAGGGAAGGTTCCCACTAGATATTGGAGCAGGGTTGCTGGGAGTTGCTCCCATTCAGCCACAATAGCGTTAGTGAGGTTGGGCACTGATGTTGGGGATCAGGCTCATAGTCGGGGGGTTCCATCCCACAGGGGGTCAGTTGGGTTGGGGCCAGGGCTCAGGTTCTTCCCATCACAACAAACTGTATAAACCTGGCTGTGTGTGTAGGGGGGGGGGCATTATTGTGCTGAACCCCCAAACTGTTCCATAAAGTAGGTAAGATCTCCATTGTTCCGTATAAAACCAGGGGCCAAACCATGGCAACACCCCCAGGCCATTATTCCTCCTCCACCAACCTTTCCCATGGGCCCCGTGCATTCTGGGGGGGGTACTGATCCGCCGGTATCTGCCCAGACTTCCCATCACATCTGTTTGCCATTGATCATGAATAGACCCCCCTGAAGTCGTGGTGGGGGCTTCTGGGGGTGGCTTGGAACTCCAGGTACATTTGCCCATAGAGTGTCTGTCAATTCTGTGAACACAAAATTCCCTTTATAGGGTAAAAAAAATGTTTTTTATGGAATAAACATTTCAGGGCTCATAGGGAACATATGGGGCAATCTGGGTAAATAAATAACATTATTATTCCCTGTTCCAACAGGACAAGCTGGCAGCGCCCAGGCCCAATATCCCGACATGAATGGATCTCTCTCATCCAATGAAATCATCTTCCCTCAGCCGCCGGCCCTGACGGCTACTGAGAGCCCAAGGCTCCAAGGGAAATTCCTTCCCCCCATTTAGGAGAATAAGGTTCCACATAGGAGCCACAAATGTTCCTTATACAGAACAGAAAGGTCTCAGTCATTGGCTGTAACATGAATGGAAGGGACTATCAGCCGGGACGGTGGGGCTCCCGGACTCACGGGGGGGGGGAAACATCAGGAAACTATAGGGAAATAGCAAATCCTTCCCCTCTCCCTATTCCCATTAGACTCACAGGAAGGGAAACAATGGGGGAAGAATCATTAGGAACAATGTGATTAAAGGGTTTCCTTCCAGCAAAGGCTTTTAATTCTCTAATTATCTCTGTACCCCACGTGAATATCCCCCATGTGAATATATACCCCGTGAATATGCCCCGTGTGAATATCCCCCATGAATATACCCCCCATGAATATACCCCCTGTGACTGTACCCCAGTACTTCATAGCTCTCTCTGCAAAACATTGAGAAATTCCTTTATATTAGTTTGCCAGTTGCGTTGCTTTTTCACAGACTTTGAAGTATTTGCCAAGTTTTCACTGTTTACAAGGGGGGGGGGGCAGATCTCCTGGAATCTGCCTATGGGGGGCACATAGAACTGCAGGAAAGTAAGTAGGCAAACTGTGGGGTGCTGAGTATTGGAAGGCCATGGTGTATCAAGGTGGCAACAGTAGGGCAACATGGCGGCAGTAGGATAAGATGTAAATGGAGGACAGAGACAGTATGGCAAGCTATCATCAGCAACAAGCAGGGCAGGCTGGAGACAGTAGGGTAAAACAAAATGGAGACAGTAGGGCAAGATGGAGACAGTAAGGTAAAACAAAATGGAGACAGTAGGGCAAGATGGAGACAGTAGGGCAAGATGGAGACAGTAGGACAAGATGGAGACAGTAGGACAAGATGGAGACAGTAGGACAAGATGGGGACAGTAGGACAAGATGGAGACAGTAGGGCAAGATGGAGACAGTAGGGCAAGATGGAGACAGTAGGACAAGATGGGGACAGTAGGGCAAGATGGAGACAGTAGGGCAAGATGGAGACAGTAGGACAAGATGGAGACAGTAGGGCAAGATGGAGACAGTAGGGCAAGATGGAGACAGTAGGGCAAGATGGAGACAGCAGGACAAGATGGAGACAGTAGGGCAAGATGGAGACAGTAGGGCAAGATGGAGACAGTAGGTCAAGATGGGGACAGTAGGGCAAGATGGAGACAGTAGGGCAAGATGGAGACAGTAGGACAAGATGGAGACAGTAGGGCAAGATGGAGACAGTAGGGCAAGATGGAGACAGCAGGACAAGATGGAGACAGTAGGGCAAGATGGAGACAGTAGGGCAAGATGGAGACAGTAGGGCAAGATGGAGACAGCAGGGCAAGATGGAGACAGTAGGACAAGATGGGGACAGTAGGACAAGATGGGGACAGTAGGACAAGATGGGGACAGTAGGGCAAGATGGAGACAGTAGGACAAGATGGAGACAGTAGGACAAGATGGGGACAGTAGGGCAAGATGGAGACAGTAGGGCAAGATGGGGACAGCAGGACAAGATGGAGACAGTAGGGCAAGATGGAGACAGCAGGACAAGATGGAGACAGTAGGGCAAGATGGAGACAGTAGGGCAAGATGGAGACAGCAGGGCAAGATGGAGACAGTAGGACAAGATGGGGACAGTAGGGCAAGATGGAGACAGTAGGGCAAGATGGAGACAGTAGGACAAGATGGAGACAGTAGTACAAGATGGAGACAGTAGTACAAGATGGAGACAGTAGGGCAAGATGGAGACAGTAGGGCAAGATGGAGACAGCAGGGCAAGATGGAGACAGTAGGACAAGATGGGGACAGTAGGGCAAGATGGAGACAGTAGGGCAAGATGGAGACAGTAGGGCAAGATGGAGACAGTAGGGCAAGATGGTCAGAGTGAGACCATATGGAGACAGAAAGTTGGACAGAGATAAGTGCAGAGCAGGGAAACCCTTTAGTTCTGACCCAGTACAGGAGGGGGCGCTGCTGCCGCTGGGAATGATAAAGAGATGCCGGAGAAACCTTTAAGCAGATTTGGGTTCATAGAAGTCCCTGGGTGCCTCCGGCTGCACTACCCCGAGACAGAGTGGAACCTACAGTAGGTTATACACTGAATCAGATGTAATGGGTACGCGCCTGTATAGGAACCGATATAGAGTGTGTGCTTTGTTTTGTACTTTTTTACTTTTTTATGATGAATTAATTGTGCCTGTAAATAAATCTCATTCTGCCAATTAGCTTTTGTTTATTAATATAGTTCGTTACATGTTGCACCCAGTCCTCTATCAAAAGAAACACAGGATTTCTTGTTTCCTTTTTTGTAAACATGTTGTTTGGGTGTCTGACTTCCTCTCTCAGAAATTCCTGGGGGCCCTCCCCTCCTCTGCTCCCCTCTCCTGCTCCCTCCTCCCCTCTCCTGCTCCCCCCTCCCCTCTCCTGCTCCCTCCTCCCCTCTCCTGCTCCCCCCTCCCCTCCTCTGCTCCCCTCTCCTGCTCCCTCCTCCCCTCTCCTGCTCCCCCCTCCCCTCTCCTGCCTCCCTCCTCCCCTCTCCTGCTCCCCTCTCCTCTGCTCCCCTCTCCTGCTCCCTCCTCCCCTCTCCTGCTCCCCCTCCCCTCTCTCCTCCTGCTCCCTCCTCCCCTCTCCTGCTCCCTCCTCCCCCTGCTCCCCCCCCTCCTGCTCCCCTCTCCTGCTCCCCTCCTCCCCTCTCCTGCTCCCCTCCCCTCTCCTGCTCCCTCCTCCCCTCTCCTGCTCCCCTCTCCTGCTCCCTCCTCCCCTCTCCTGCTCCCCCTCCCCTCCTCTGCTCCTCTCCTGCTCCTCCTCCCCTCTCCTGCTCCCTCCTCTGCTCCCCTCTCCTGCTCCCTCCTCCCCTCTCCTGCTCCCCCCTCTCCTGCTCCCTCCTCCCCTCTCCTGCTCCCCTCCCCTGCTCCCCCCTCCTCTGCTCCCCTCTCCTGCTCCCTCCTCCCCTCTCCTGCTCCCCCCTCCCCTCCTCTGCTCCCCTCTCCTGCTCCCTCCTCCCCTCTCCTGCTCCCCCTCTCCTCTCCTGCTCCCTCCTCCCCTCTCCTGCTCCCCCCTCCCCTCTCCTGCTCCTCCTCCCCTCTCCTGCTCCCTCTCCTGCTCCCCCCTCCCCTCTCCTGCTCCCCCTCTCTCCTGCTCCCCCCTCCCCTCTCCTGCTCCCCCTCTCCTGCTCCCCCCTCCCCTCTCCTGCTCCCTCCTCCCCTCTCCTGCTCCCCCCTCCTGCTCTCCCCTCCCATCAGAATGCTAAGAAATCCCTCCCCCCTCCCATCAGAATGCTAAGAACTCCCTCCCCCCTCCTTTAGGAACATGTGATCTGAGCTATAACAGCTAGACTACAGGCAAGAAGCTATTTAAAATGGCAGCTGCAACATTAAGCAAAGGGAGAAAGCTTCCAGGGCTGTTACTCAGTTATGGGAATGGCTTTCTGAGAACTTGGACCTTGTGCCGGAGCCTTGTTACAGTGATAAATGCTTGGACGGAGCAATGAAATCTGGTAAAATATTTAGCCTGACCCCCCCCCCTCCCGCCTGTGCCGCCCATAGCCCTGCATCATGTGACTGACGCTGCGCCATTATATTGTTCTACAGTACAGACCAATGAATGAGCAGAACATGCTGCTGGCTCTCGGCCCAGTTCAGGATACCAGTACAGTCAGCTGATGGAAACACTGGCTGACTCCCAGGAGCCAGATATGGACTCACAGAACCTACAGCCAATGGTGTGACTTGTAGCCCCGCCCCCCCGCTGGACACATGTGAGCTACATCCAATCAGTAACTGGATCCCCGCTGCTCACAGTAACAGTGTAACTTGCCCATCACATTCCGCTGCTGCAGCAGATGCCGTCGCCTGTGTTTGTGATTATCAGACCCGGGCTTTCTCTGGATTTACAGGACTGCACCATAACGGGCTGAAAGGGGGGGGGGAATATATTTAAAGGGAACCGGTTGACTAAACATAAACAGCTGAGTAATAAAAGTCCTGTTCATATTAAACATGAAAATCCAAATTCTTTTTCTTATTAACACTTTCATACCCATTATAAAGGCATTTAAAAGTCCCAGCTGTCAATCATCTATTGCCTGCCCCGCCCCTAAGCCTAAGGCAATACATGAGTGATGTCACTGCTCTCACTTTCCCCCTCCCCATCTAATTGCGTAGCCAATGCCTGGGCATCAGGCCCCCCATTCTGGCACAGAAACAAGATTTTGACATAATGCAAACCAACATGGCGGCTGCCTGCTTGCTGTGATTGTGTAACTCCAAGGCTGAAGGAAAATAGACATAAATGATTTATTTAGTGGAAGTGAAGTTTATTTTGAAGGCGAATCTGATAGAAAAGAATTTAAAGTTATTTTGTAGGGTGACAGGTTCCCCTTTAATCAAACAAAACGTGCCGTATAGTAATAATGGGAACACTGGGCGGAAGCCATTCTGTGAGTGAGGAATAGGGGGCGGGGCAAATCAGCTGACAGGAAAACAGATCTATATAAACACCAGGAATAGTTCCCGGGGGGGGGGGCACGGAAGGGGGGGGGGATCAGGCCACGGAAGGGGGGGGGGATCAGGCCACGGAAGGGGGGGGGGGGATACGGAAGGGTTTGTTTAACTTTGAACTAAAAATGTTCCGTTACAGAGAATCAAAGCAGAACGGGGAAAGGGAGAAGGAAAGAAAATAATAGGGACAAGGACAGGAAGTCACCAATAGGATGGCCGGAACATTGCGCAACTAGCCCCGGGGGCCAGAGGAACATCAGCAGGAGTGGAACCGTATTGGCTAAATGCCCCCCAAACCCTGCAGCTGCCTCCACTAGGGCAACACGTGCCACTTACTGGGGGGCTGCGCTGTGTTCTGTGTATGGGAGGGGCAAATAGTGACAGGAGACAGGCAGATATGGGAGGGGCAAATAGTGACAGGAGACAGGCAGATATGGGAGGGGCAAATAGTGACAGGAGACAGGCAGATATGGGAGGGGCAAATAGTGACAGGAGACAGGCAGATATGGGAGGGGCAAATAGTGACAGGAGACAGGCAGATGGAGATGGGAGGGGTAAATAGTGACAGGAGACAGGCAGATGGAGATGGGAGGGGCAAATAGCGACAGGAGACAGACAGATGGAGATGGGAGGGGTAAATAGTGACAGGAGACAGGGCAGATGGAGATGGGAGGGGCAAATAGCGACAGGAGACAGACAGATGGAGATGGGAGGGTAAATAGTGACAGGAGACAGGCAGATGGAGATGGGAGGGGTAAATAGTGACAGGAGACAGGCAGATGGAGATGGGAGGGGTAAATAGTGACAGGAGACAGGCAGATGGAGATGGGAGGGGTAAATAGTGACAGGAGACAGGCAGATGGAGATGGGAGGGGTAAATAGTGACAGGAGACAGGCAGATGGAGATGGGAGGGGTAAATAGTGACAGGAGACAGGCAGATGGAGATGGGAGGGGCAAATAGCGACAGGAGACAGACAGATGGAGATGGGAGGGGTAAATAGTGACAGGAGACAGGCAGATGGAGATGGGAGGGGTAAATAGTGACAGGAGACAGGCAGATGGAGATGGGAGGGGCAAATAGTGACAGGAGACAGGCAGATGGAGATGGGAGGGGCAAATAGTGACAGGAGACAGACAGATGGAGATGGGAGGGGTAAATAGTGACAGGAGACAGGCAGATGGAGATGGGAGGGGCAAATAGTGACAGGAGACAGACAGATGGAGATGGGGGGGGCAAATAGTGACAGGAGACAGGCAGATGGAGATGGGAGGGGTAAATAGTGACAGGAGACAGGCAGATGGAGATGGGAGGGGCAAATAGTGACAGGAGACAGACAGATGGAGATGGGAGGGGCAAATAGTGACAGGAGACAGGCAGATGGAGATGGGAGGGGTAAATAGTGACAGGAGACAGGCAGATGGAGATGGGAGGGGCAAATAGTGACAGGAGACAGGCAGATGGAGATGGGAGGGGCAAATAGTGACAGGAGACAGACAGATGGAGATGGGAGGGGCAAATAGTGACAGGAGACAGGCAGATGGAGATGGGAGGGGTAAATAGTGACAGGAGACAGGCAGATGGAGATGGGAGGGGTAAATAGTGACAGGAGACAGGCAGATAGAGATGGGAGGGGTAAATAGTGACAGGAGAGAGGCAGATGGAGATGGGAGGGGCAAATAGTGACAGGAGAGAGGCAGATGGAGATGGGAGGGGCAAATAGTGACAGGAGAGAGGCAGATGGAGATGGGAGGGGCAAATAGTGACAGGAGAGAGGCAGATGGAGATGGGAGGGGTAAATAGTGACAGGAGACAGGCAGATAGAGATGGGAGGGGTAAATAGTGACACAGAAACTGATGAGAGAATTACACTCTGGGGGAGGAGAGAGAATAATCCCTCAGTAAGTGAATGTTTTAATGTTACGTAGGGGTTACGCCATTTAGGGGAGAAATCCCTGTAAACCCCATAGTAAGTGGGGGCTCAGGACTCCTGTAGCGCCAAGTATAGTGCTCCAACGGGTAGTGCCACAAGAATCTGCAAAAGTGGGCTACAGTTATATAAACATTCTTTTGTTTTGCGGAGGAGTCAGACCCCTCCCTTCCCTGAGGAACCCGCGGCTAATTGGCTGCCAGGCTACTGCTTGGAAACTTACCCGCATTGTACCCAGGAACTGTGTGTGTGTGTGAGTGTGTGTGTGTGTGTGAGTGTGTGTGTGTGTGTGAGTGGTGTGTGTGTGTGTGTGGTGTGTGTGTGTGTGTGTGGTGTGTGTGTGTGTGTGTGTGTGTGTGTGTGTGTGTGTGTGTGTGTGAGTGTGTGTGTGTGTGTGAGTGTGTGTGTGTGAGTGTGTGTGTGTGTGTGTGTGTGTGTGTGTGTGTGTGTGTGTGTGTGTGTGTGTGTGTGTGTGTGTGTGTGAGTGTAATTAACTATAAATGATTAACCACAAGAGCAGGACATTAACCAAGGAAATTTCATATTTTGAGCCCAAAGCCACAAGAATTTAAAGGGACCTGTCACCCACAAATAAAAAACTGTATAATAAAAGCCCTTTAAAAAATAAACATGAACCCCAAATTCTTTTTTAAAAAAAAATCATCCATACCTGTTATAAATGTATTTAAAAATCTGAGCTGTCAATCATATATTGCCTGCCCCGCCTCTATGCCTGCGGCATAGAGGCTGGGCAGGCAATATATGATTGACAGCTCAGATTTTTAATTGCAATTACTTTAAATTTCCATGCAGATATCACCCAGATGGCAAATACATAAGATTTTGGGGGGATACAAAGCTTTGCCTTAATAACAGTGCACACAAAATGGCGCCGGCCTGCTTCCTGCGACTGTAACTCAAATTCAATCATTTCATGCAAATAATATCATTTATACAGTGCAAGTAAAGTTTATTTTGCTCTACTAACGTGATAGAAAAGGATTTGGAATCATTTCTTAGGGTGACAGGTTCCCCTTTAAATCACAAAGTATAAAGAGAGGAAAATCTAGATAAAGGCAATGGGGACGACAATAGCCTCTCCCGTTGTGTTCCGGAAGGATTGAAAAGGCTTTAGAACGAAATGAATTTGTTCCATGTTATTATTTGGTACAAAATGGAAGATACCATTAGCCAATTAGTGAACTTGTGCCACTAGCCTAATGGGGAACAGGACTAGCCATGTCCCAACTGGGCCAGTAAAACAGCAAAGTGATAAAGTGAGGGGATGAGCTCCCTAGAACTCTAGTACTGGGGCCCCAGCCCTGGCCCACACTTGGGGGGGGGGGGGTTTGGGAGAAGTAGTCCCATTGGCCCTGTTGGAAGCCCAGTTATGGTGACAGTTGGAGTCGACACTTGTTTGCTGAGCTGAATATCGTTTGGATCATAACAAACTGTTTCCCACCTTGTTATGAGCCGGGGAGGGGGACGAATGTGGCCAATAAAGGGCAAACTGAACCAAAAAGCATTTAGGACAAGTATCTCTGACTGCCGCTTTATGGTGCCAGTGGCCCCAGGACATCTTGGTGGGGCCCCAACACATGAGTGACAGTTCTACCATCCAGCAGGAGAAGCAGAATATAATGGGGCGGGCAATAAAGGGAAGAGGGGGCGGCTGCACAGCCCTGTTGCTATGGGAACAGACAAAATAACTGTCGCTCTCCTATTGGCCCTAGGGGTCTGCCATTCAGGGGGATGGGCCTCAGTCAAAAATGCCTCATGGAGCACTAGGACTCAGGCCAATGGCCAAACCGATTTGTCCCTGTGTGTTATCCGCACATTTAGAGAGTAAGCTCTGTGGGGCAGGGACCTGTAGAAAACAAATGAGCCGCCGGGGCCGGTGCCAATGGGGGATAATCCCTGCAGAGCCGAGTGCCAGTGTTCTATAAATAAAGGAGAGAGATAATAACATCGGGGCTGGAATATGTCCCGGACAGAAACAGAGTTTTGCCTTCGACAGACGCAAAAAGATCTGATATTTATTGGAAACTCGGGGTTCCAAGCAACACAGCGCGGGGGGTTCCACATGGGCGGGAGAACATTCTATTTACTTGGGGATAAAATGAAAAGGAAACATAATTGGGATCTCCCTGGGGCAATGATTGTGGGAAACTGAATGTGCAGAAAGGGTTCCTATGGCTGAAGCCACACCTGAGTACTCACAGCGCCCCCTGTCTGTGCCAAGGGGCAGTTACACCACCGGCTGTGATAATTAATACAAAGATAATCCCAATACGGAGGCAGCTCTCTCCCTACACACAGACAGTTAGACACTTCAGGAACCATATAGATCCGGCAGGGAAGGAAGGTCCGTTTGGGCTTAGAAACCCTATGGTGCATGCTGATTGGCCCTTGCTAAGGTGTAGAAATCCTAAAAAGGCTCTCATAGGCTGAACAGCAAACTCTTCAAACACGCACAGACTGTTAACCCCTGCAGTCCCAATTCAACAGCCGTCCTGACAGGGGCTTATTTATAAACAGTGGGCAAATTTGCACCTGGGCAGTAACCCATGGCAACCCATGACTGAAAAAAGCCAAGCACTGATTGGTTGCTATGGGTTACTGCCCAGGTGCAAATTTGCCCAGTGTGTATATATGAGCCCCTCTCTGTTTTGTTCTGTATAATGTGTCAGTGCTGTATATGTATATATATTATTATTATTATTAACATTTATTTATAAAGCGCCAACATATCCCGCAGCGCTGTACAATAAGTGGGTTTCATACATTGGGCATACAGAGTAACATATAAAGCAATCAGTAACCGATACAAGAGGGGAAGAGAGCCCTGCCCAAAAGAGCTTACACTCTACAAGGAGTAACATATAAAGCAATCAGTAACCGATACAGGAGGGGAAGAGAGTCCTGCCCAAAAGAGCTTACAATCTACAAGGAGTAACATATAAAGCAATCAGTAACCGATACAGGAGGGGAAGAGAGCCCTGCCCAAAAGAGCTTACACTCTACAAGGAGAAACATATAAAGCAATCAGTAACCGATACAAGAGGGGAAGAGAGCCCTGCCCAAAAGAGCTTACACTCTACAAGGAGTAACATATAAAGCAACCAATAACCGATACAGGAGGGGAAGAGAGCCCTGCCCAAAAGAGCTTACACTCTACAAGGAGTAACATATAAACCAATCAGTAACCGATACAAGAGGGGAAGAGAGCCCTGCCCCAAAGAGCTTACACTCTACAAGGAGTAACATATAAAGCAACCAATAACCGATACAGGAGGGGAAGAGAGCCCTGCCCAAAAGAGCTTACACTCTACAAGGAGTAACATATAAAGCAACCAATAACCGATACAAGAGGGGAAGAGAGCCCTGCCCAAAAGAGCTTACACCCTACAAGGAGTAACATATAAAGCAATCAGTAACCGATACAAGAGGTGAAGAGAGCCCTGCCCAAAAGAGCTTACACTCTACAAGGAGTAACATATAAAGCAACCAATAACCGATACAAGAGGGGAAGGGAGCCCTGCCCAAAAGAGCTTACACTCTACAAGGAGTAACATATAAAGCAATCAGTAACCGATACAAGAGGTGAAGAGAGCCCTGCCCAAAAGAGCTTACACCCTACAAGGAGTAACATATAAAGCAATCAGTAACCGATACAAGAGGTGAAGAGAGCCCTGCCCAAAAGAGCTTACACTCTACAAGGAGTAACATATAAAGCAATCAGTAACCGATACAGGAGGGGAAGGGAGCCCTGCCCAAAAGAGCTTACACTCTACAAGGAGTAACATATAAAGCAATCAGTAACCGATACAAGAGGTGAAGGGAGCCCTGCCCAAAAGAGCTTACAATCTACAAGGAGTAACGTATAAAGCAATCAATAACAGATACAGGAGGGGAAGGGAGCCCTGCCCAAAAGAGCTTACACTCTACAAGGAGTAACATATAAAGCAATCAGTAACCGATACAAGAGGGGAAGGGAGCCCTGCCCAAAAGAGCTTACACTCTACAAATATATATATATACACACACACATTAAGGCTCATTGTTGGATTAGATTCATCCAGATCAGAAACTCAAAGATGGAAAGTCTAGGATCCCCGCAGAGGCCCAACCAATAGCGAGAGATTGTACAGAAACACTGGATCTTTGTTCCCATAGTTTTACTTTAATACAATAAAATGGGCTAAAATGAAAGACTTGTTCCTTCACATCTGGAACTCACTGCCTGGGTTTTCCCCACGTTCCAGACGTCACGGCACTCGGGCAAAAAACCCACATTCCTCACATTGTTGGGAATAATTTGATAATAAAACTAATACATAGAATGAAGCCTTTCCCCATACAGGGATACTCGGCGTAACAAATTATTTTATCTTCTTCTCCTGCCTGTTTCCATCATTCAAATGGGGGTCAGTGACCCCGGCAGCCAAACCCTATTGCTCTGTGAGGCTCCAGTTTTATTGTTATTGTTACTTTATATTACTCACCTTTCTATTCAGCCCCTCCCCTATTCATATATCAGTCTCTCATCCAAACCACTCCCTGGTTGCTAAGCTAACTTGGACCCTAGCAACCAAATAGCTGCTGAAACTCCAGACTGCAGAGCTGCTGAGCTGAAAATGAAATAACTAAAAAGCTACAAATAATAAAAAATGAAGACCAATTGCAAATAAAGATCTGATGGGTTTTCTCTACAGTTCTATCAATATGGCTGTTCTGTGTCGCCCCTGGGGTTCTGCTCAGACACTCAGTCGGATGAGGGGGAGAAAAAGGGACACCTCTGTGGGGGGTAAAGGGGGTACTCTGGTCAGGGGTGTGGGTTAGGGGGTGCACAGGTGGTGGGGCTTGTGTGGATGATGGGGGGTTAAGGGCATAGTGGGGGAACATTGGGGCAAGGTCATACATGAGGTGGGATCCATCCTACTTGATGGCAGGGTCCACCTCCTAGAGGCCTAGGGGACCAATGGGCTAATAACTCAGGGTCCTTGGGAGGCGGGGCCTGCTCACGTAGTAGTATGGGGCCCCATGATCACCCCCATGAGCCCTGGAAAGGCAGTTCCGGTTACAGAATGGGGTAAAATATTGGCAACCAGAAACATGTTCCATCCATGAAACCCGCGTTGCCGACCCCATACTGGGGCTGATGGATTCCAGTGACCCCATTATCTGACAGACTGCAGTTACAGCCAATAGAAAGCCTTTGTTGGTGGCGGGGCGGGCATGTTGTGTCGGGACGGCGGTACTTTCTCATGGGAATGTGAGGGTGCCAGGAGTAATTGTACATTCCTTTCTACCATGCCAGTGCCAGTCTCCGTGGGCCCCTATTGGCATCGCACCACGGCAGCTTATTAAATCTACAGTCATCAAAACAATTCTCCCTTGTTTCTATTGTTCTTTGTGCTGTTGGGCAGCTGCCTACTTGCCCCGCCGCCCCGCCACCCTGTCGCCCCGCTACCGTGCCGCGGCCTGTTCCAACTCATCTACTGCTCCACCCACACTCAGTAGCTACATTCATTATCCCGGCGTGAAGCTTGGTTTCTCCAAAGGAGTTTGGGCCCCTGAATGGAAATGGGCTCCATGGTCATGAGTTGGTCATGGTTGGACTGCAAAAGGATATGTAGCAATTTATTGTTATAAAAACCCCTTGATACCCCCCCAACCTTTGTAGAAATACTCCAGTCATGGGGCAGATCAGCTTCATCAGCAACAATCACTCCCCAAACCCATAGGTCAGGGGCCCCCAACCTTTCTTACTCATGAGCCACAGTCACATGTAAAAAGACTTGGAGAGCAACACAAGCACCATAAAAGTTCATGGAGGAGCCAAATAAGGGCTGTGATTGGCTATTAGGGGCCTCTATGCACCCTATCAGCTTACAGGGGCTTTATTTGGTAGGAAATCTTGTTTTTATTCAACCAAAACTTGCCCCCAAGTCAGGAATTCAAAAATAACTCCCTGGTTTGGGGGCACTGAGAGCAACATCCAAGGGGTTGAGGAGTAACATGTTGCCCCTGAGCCACTGGTTGGGGATCCCTGCTATAGGGGGTAATGAAGGGCATCAGTGTCACTTACAGATACGCAGTATAGTTATACCCAGTAACAAAAGTGTACTTACCTCTCTTCTTTGTAGTCGTTAGCCAAGGGGCCATATTGATGCCCATAGAGCTTTCCAATTTTTGAATAGAAATTCCTTTTCCAGAGATGTGGAACTGTCTGCGGAAGATACTCAGTATTAATGGGGATTTGTTGGGTCCGTATTCTCCTGTAATTTAAAGCCAGGTTATTGTTATATTATTGGTTGATGGAACAAAGACACACATATCACAAAATGCTAAGGGTCCCTACTATGTTGGTAAACCTGTAGCAGCCGAGGAGGGAGTATGAGCTTTGGCATGGCACCCCCCAGCATATTATACAGTGATAGCAAAGAGTAAGGGCATGACACCCCCAGCATATAATGAGAGAAGTGTAAAATACCACATCCAGCGTGGAGAGAAGTAGGCAATGGGTACTGCACCCCAACTATAATATAATGAAGGCAATGGTTACAGGCTTATTTAACTATACAGTGAGAGGCAGTGTGTCCTGACATCCCGATCACATATAAACAGTATATCCATAGTGACAGGCAGGGAGTACTGGTACCTCAAGTAGATTACATAGTGTGGGGGGGTGGGTTAGGTTACTGGCACACTAAGTACATTATATACACTGAAAAGTATCAACATCCCCCCCCCCATTGACTTCACAACCAATGAGCTAGCAGCCATAGGCTTGGCCAGATATTGATCAAGCTGGAGGGATAATCCCGTTTGCTGCACTGGAAAGTTGATGCAATGCTCTGCCAAAGAGCCAGCCCAGACCCCCAATATAATCATATACCAACAAGAGGATGTCACCAACAGGAGGCGCTCACCACAATACCTAGAGGGGGGATACAGAACTTGGGTTGGGAAGCATAGGGGGCGATACTAGAGCAGAGATTATTCTGCCATATTACCTTGGGGTTTTACTTTGCCTTTAAGAGGAAGCAATGAAGGCCAAACAGAGGGATAACCTGTACTTAGGTGTGTGTGGCCACTCCCACTGCTCCCCCACCCACTGGCAGCCAATAGGAGGCACCGAGACTCCACTCACCTATCACTTAATTATCAACTACATTTCTTCATCTCCTTATCAGTTCCAAGAAAATGCATCCAAACTAAAGAGCTGGTCCTAATGCTACGGCATTTATTCTTCTCCTTTACTCATACAGAGCCAACATATACCATGGCATTGTATTAATTTTATTATCAGATCCTATCTGATCCCCCCATTGTAAGCAGCAGTCCTGCCCTGCTTTATGGCTGAGATTCTAGCTATCTGTATAACAGAGCATTCTGTCACAGTGGCACAGATCCTATCTGATCCCCCCATTGTAAGCAGCAGTCCTGCCCTGCTTTATGGCTGAGATTCTAGCTATCTGTATAACAGAGCATTCTGTCACAGTGGCACAGATCCTATCTGATCCCCCCATTGTAAGCAGCAGTCCTGCCCTGCTTTATGGCTGAGATTCTAGCTATCTGTATAACAGAGCATTCTGTCACAGTGGCACAGATCCTATCTGATCCCCCCATTGTAAGCAGCAGTCCTGCCCTGCTTTATGGCTGAGATTCTAGCTATCTGTATAACAGAGCATTCTGTCACAGTGGCACAGATCCTATCTGATCCCCCCATTGTAAGCAGCAGTCCTGCCCTGCTTTATGGCTGAGATTCTAGCTATCTGTATAACAGAGCATTCTGTCACAGTGGCACAGATCCTATCTGATCCCCCCATTGTAAGCAGCAGTCCTGCCCTGCTTTATGGCTGAGATTCTAGCTATCTGTATAACAGAGCATTCTGTCACAGTGGCACAGATCCTATCCCCCCCATTGTAAGCAGCAGTCCTGCCCTGCTTTATGGCTGAGATTCTAGCTATCTGTATAACAGAGCATTCTGTCACAGTGGCACAGATCCTATCTGATCCCCCCATTGTAAGCAGCAGTCCTGCCCTGCTTTATGGCTGAGATTCTAGCTATCTGTATAACAGAGCATTCTGTCACAGTGGCACAGATCCTATCTGATCCCCTCCATTGTAAGCAGCAGTCCTGCCCTGCTTTATGGCTGAGATTCTAGCTATCTGTATAACAGAGCATTCTGTCACAGTGGCACAGATCCTATCTGATCCCCCCATTGTAAGCAGCAGTCCTGCCCTGCTTTATGGCTGAGATTCTAGCTATCTGTATAACAGAGCATTCTGTCACAGTGGCACAGATCCTATCTGATCCCCCCATTGTAAGCAGCAGTCCTGCCCTGCTTTATGGCTGAGATTCTAGCTATCTGTATAACAGAGCATTCTGTCACAGTGGCACAGATCCTATCTGATCCCCCCCCATTGTAAGCAGCAGTCCTGCCCTGCTTTATGGCTGAGATTCTAGCTATCTGTATAACAGAGCATTCTGTCACAGTGGCACAGATCCTATCTGATCCCCCCCCCATTGTAAGCAGCAGTCCTGCCCTGCTTTATGGCTGAGATTCTAGCTATCTGTATAACAGTGTCATAGTATTTCCCTGGCATGTCTAGAGTTAAACCCAGAAACATTTGTGTCCACAAGAGACCCTTAATTAATTAAACACACAACAAGGGACTGTGGAAGATGACAAACTTATCAGACAATGCGGAGCCATTTGGGGCAGGAATCTGGGGCCATTGGTTTCTTTGATCTTTGATTGTGGACCTAAGAACGGCAGGGGGTGCAGCTATGAGAAAATATGGATTATAGAAAGGGATCCATATCTCCTTTGCTTTAGGGTTCCCATCCTCATAAATCATATATTGGTTATGGGGAGGCCCCGTGCTTCCCAATGATACCAAACAGGGACTGCCTATACCCAGCAGGAGGATAAAAAGGGCCACAGACCCAGGTGCCAGTTAGCTCATACGGGAGGTTCCAATTCTGTTGGGGGGGGGGGCTCAGGTTTCCAAACTCTTATCTCCAGGAGGACACAAAAGATAACTCGGTAACGTACATAGGGTTTCTCTGTGTTTTATTTCCTTTTATTTTATTTACGGTTTGTATATCTATGTCTCTTTTTGTAACATCCTTTTAAATGCACTGGTTACCCTGGTAATATTAAATATAACATTTAATAAGTTCTGTCCTTTGGCTCTAAGACTCACGTGCTTGTGTGGCGCTTGGGCATAGGGTGTATTAACTGCTTGCCTGTATTGATTGTTGTCTGTGTAAAGGCCAATTAACTAGTTGACTGCTAGCGCCTGGGAGTGGCGTGTCCCTGAGGTTTCTATATATCCATGAAAACATTACATCATTACAACTATTCCATGGGGAGCCAAGGGGTTCAGCGTTGGTTTCTGGCACTTGTTGGAAAACATGAGATTCAGACCTCAGACTCTGTGGTGCAATACAGACTGTCTCATGATTATACACTGTCTCTCCAAAACATATCCGCCCTGTCACATAAACAGATTAATTCTTCCAAAGGCTCCCGAATGGTGTCTCTCCTGAGTCCAAGCCCGGGGCCAGGCCCACATTTCAACATCATGAAAGACAAATTGTGTCAAATCAGCAAATATAAAATTCCCATTGGCAGGCAGTGGCGGGCAGGGGTAATTATACACACAGGGCACAGCCTATAGGGTGATCCCAAATTGGAGCTGTCTGGTTCTACAGGAGTTCCAAGTAAAAGTGACATCTCCTGATTCCGGATGAACTCCGAGCACCTATTCCTGCGGGGATCACGGAGCCTGGTTTAACCCTGTATATACAGTAGGGGATGCCCAGTGCCCTCCCAGTGCCAATGATGTAGAGGACACTATGAAAGATTATGGTATTTATAAGGGCACAGAGCTCCTTGGTGTCCGCCATGGGTTTTATAATGGGTCAAGGTGCAGATCAAGGAGATGTTACTATAGGAGATGTTACTATAAACCTACAGTGACCCCCAATCAGCTTCTTATTTTTCCTGCCAATGAGAAGGTCTCAGGTTCAACTCACCAGGCCTGTGCTGCCACCCTGGCAATAGTGGCCACTATCCTATTTTAGGAGCCATGTATTTTATGGCCAGGACTAATAGGGTGCCAGTAGCACTAGGAAGCCAATGAAGCTGCTCCAGAGGGATTATTATTATTATAGGTCCATGGGATGGGGTGGCAGGGCAATTCTAAAGGTGCCAATACTTGGAAGCTGCTCTTGGGCAACTCAGCAGTTTATCAGCCCAAATCCAAAGCGATTGTGTCCCCAGTCAAAGTCTTATCAAGTCTTGGTCAATTATCACTGGTAGAGGCTGGAAAATCCCAAGGGGTGAGGACTTAAGGTCCCCAATACACGGCAAGATCCGCTCGCTTGGTGAGATCGCCAAGCGAGCAGATCTTCCCCCGATATCCCCACCTACGGGGCCTGGGGCCAAACGATCGGATTATGTAGGCGGCATTGGGACAGTCGGTTCGGGGACCGCATAAACGAGCCGATGTGGCCCCCGATCCGACTGGATTTTCTAACCTGGCCGACCGATAGCTGGCCAATTTCAGGCCAGATATCGGTCGGCCAGCCCGCTTGTTTCTGCCCCTACACGGGCAGATAAGCTGCCGAGTCGGTCCAAGGGACCCATATCGGCAGCTTCTATCGGCCCATGTATGGGGGCCTTTATTGGGCCTTAGTCAAGCTCCTCTCTCAGTGGACCTGCATGATCTCCCATGGCCGCACTGGGCAAAGATTTGCTTGTTGGAAACCTTGCCAAACTATCAGATAGTTATTTACCCCCAAATACCCCAAATAAACATAAAGGCTGTACTCCCCCCCTTTGGAGGGGCTATAGGAAAGAAAAGGAGGGAAGAATATCTATAGAAGATCTCTATAACTTGGCCAAATATATTCCTGGGTCTCGGCTGTGGCACTCAGAACTGTCCCATTACTATTTCTATCAGCTAGGGATGCCCTTATGGATGGTGCGGAGCTTCACATTGGTCTAAGCTGATGGTCCAACCCATAAAAGATTCATTGGAATCTACCAGCTTCCCATCATGAACCAGTAGGACGTGGCATCATTAAGAGGTGGAAAGAAAGATGGAGGAGCCTGAAATGGAAGAAGAAGAACAAACTGCTCCCCCCAGACCAGAACTTTCCAACAGGAAATATCTGCCTGTTTATATTCTCTCAGAGACATCGGCGGCTACAGGACAATCTGTTTGCATTGCACCCATAATGCATTGCATGTACCTTGCCATATACAAGTCTATATGTTGTTATGAGGTCTCTGGCTCAAAAGAGCAATTAGGAAATATACTAGCAGCGCAGCTGTAATGAGTATTGGAAACTACCCTATTAACATGTAACAATACAGAATGATTGATGGCCAATACCCAACCAGATTGGGCAGACACAGCAGAAGGGCGGGGATTGTTGAATTTTGAAAGTTTCTTTTTGAAAATACGTTCATCAACAAAAGGTGACACGAAGGAGGTGCCAAGCGTCACACCTATCAACAGTTATAATTATCAGCCTTATTCATGGTTCCTGGGGGTTGTTTACTGTTGTATTCCCAAGGCTGTAAGGTAGGTCTGGCCTGGAACACTAGGTGGCTGGGAGTCCTTGGGAAAGGGAATTGATGCATTACTGGAGTCCCGTAGGTCTAAGCATGTGACACACAATGTTCTTCATTGTAGCAGGAATGTGGCTACTTAGATGGGTGCCCCCAAGCCACCAGGGAGATTATCTGCTCTTAATATGGCCTTATGTATGAATTATTTACAGAGGATCAGGGCAACACCCACAAATGTCTCATTGGCCCCCCCCCCAGTCTCTACTACCCCTCAGTGGCAATAGACATTTATACTGCCCCAGGTTCATGTTCTGTCTCCTTGCCTGGAACTCTGACTTACTGCCAGGGATAAGACAACAGGGACAATATTTCACAAGTGGAAGCCCCACAGGGCACTTGGACAAGGGAGAGGCACAGACTATCTTCTACCAACATGGACTGAGCTGGAAAGCAATGAAAGAAACTACTAAAGCTTCTCCTCCCTCTGTACATACAATCCATACAGTGAGCATCCATTGCTCCTAGTCCCCTCCATCCCCCCAATCCCCAAAGCCATTGTTCCTTTCTCTAGGGTATGCCCTCTGGTATGCCCATGTCTGCACCCAGCTTACTGTCCATCGCCAGACCACTGCTGCCCCCCAGCAGAAAACAATGGCGGTCACAATGCACCATGTGCCCCAGGCCAACCTCCACACTGAAATGCTCACTGACACTAAGGCTAATGGCAGTGCATCTCTGACTCCAGTACCATATTCCTCAGCCTCAACTAAATGTTTCACATTTTCATGGGGGCTGTGCACAAGTTGGAACTAAATGGCGGGCGTCTGGCAGTTGGAACCAAACGGCAGGCCTTTAGTAGATGAAACTAAATAGTAGGAATTAAATAGAATTAAGTGGCAGACATCTGTTGGAATCAAATGGCAGGCATCTGGTAGTGGTAACTAAATAGTAGGAATTAAATGGTTGGCATGCATTTGTTGGAACTAAGTGGTGGGCATCTGGCAGGTAGAGATAAATGATGCGGCCACCTGGAAGCTGGAAGTAAATGGGCGCCATCTGGAAGCTGGAAGTAAATGGGCGCCATCTGGAAGTTGGAAGTAAATGGGCACCATCTGGAAGCTGGAAGTAAATGGGCGCCATCTGGAAGTTGGAAGTAAATGGGCACCATCTGGAAGCTGGAAGTAAATGGGCGCCATCTGGAAGTTGGAAGTAAATGGGCGCCATCTGGAAGTTGGAAGTAAATGGGCGCCATCTGGAAGTTGGAAGTAAATGGGCGCCATCTGGAAGTTGGAAGTAAATGGGCGCCATCTGGAAGCTGGAAGTAAATGGGCGCCATCTGGAAGTTGGAAGTAAATGGGCGCCATCTGAAAGCTGGAAGTCAATGGGCGCCATTGGAAGTTGGAAGTAAATGGGCGCCATCTGGAAGTTGGAAGTAAATGGGCGCCATCTGGAAGCTGGAAGTAAATGGGCGCCATTGGGAAGTTGGAAGTAAATGGGCGCCATCTGGAAGTTGGAAGTAAATGGGCGCCATCTGGAAGTTGGAAGTTGTCGCAAGTTTCTGCACAACTTGATGGAGCAGATCATTTAGCTGTATATCCTTATTGAGGGAAAGCTCCGATTGGAAGGAGAGGCTGGAGCAGATTAATTGCCTCCCAACATGGAACGACTTGATTGGTTTCTGAGTCTGTCAGGTTCCTCAGGCCCAAGGAAAGTCTCCCATAGGGCTCAATGGCACTCTGCAGCTCCAACCCGGCCCAAGGAAAGTCTCCCATAGGGCTCAATGGCACTCTGCAGCTCCAACCCGGCCCAAGGAAAGTCTCCCATAGGGCTCAATGGCACTCTGCAGCTCCAACCCGGCCCAAGGAAAGCCTCCCATAGGGCTCAATGGCACTCTGCAGCTCCAACCCGGCCCAAGGAAAGCCTCCCATAGGGCTCAATGGCACTCTGCAGCTCCAACCCGGCCCAAGGAAAGCCTCCCATAGGGCTCAATGGCACTCTGCAGCTCCAACCCGGCCCAAGGAAAGCCTCCCATAGGGCTCAATGGCACTCTGCAGCTCCAACCCGGCCCAAGGAAAGTCTCCCATAGGGCTCAATGGCACCCTGCGGCTCCAACCCGGCCCAAGGAAAGCCTCCCATAGGGCTCAATGGCACTCTGCGGCTCCAACCCGGCCCAAGGAAAGTCTCCCATAGGGCTCAATGGCACTCTGCGGCTCCAACCCGGCCCAAGGAAAGTCTCCCATAGGGCTCAATGGCACTCTGCGGCTCCAACCCGGCCAAGGAAAGTCTCCCATAGGGCTCAATGGCACTCTGCAGCTCCAACCCGGCCCAAGGAAAGTCTCCCATAGGGCTCAATGGCACTCTGCAGCTCCAACCCGGCCCAAGGAAAGTCTCCCATAGGGCTCAATGGCACTCTGCAGCTCCAACCTGGCCCAAGGAAAGTCTCCCATAGGGCTCAATGGCACTCTGCAGCTCCAACCCGGCCCAAGGAAAGTCTCCCATAGGGCTCAATGGCACTCTGCAGCTCCAACCCGGCCCAAGGAAAGTCTCCCATAGGGCTCAATGGCACTCTGCAGCTCCAACCCGGCCCAAGGAAAGTCTCCCATAGGGCTCAATGGCACTCTGCAGCTCCAACCCGGCCCAAGGAAAGTCTCCCATAGGGCTCAATGGCACTCTGCAGCTCCAACCCGGCCCAAGGAAAGTCTCCCATAGGGCTCAATGGCACTCTGCAGCTCCAACCCGGCCCAAGGAAAGTCTCCCATAGGGCTCAATGGCACTCTGCAGCTCCAACCCGGCCCAAGGAAAGTCTCCCATAGGGCTCAATGGCACTCTGCAGCTCCAACCCGGCCCAAGGAAAGTCTCCCATAGGGCTCAATGGCACTCTGCAGCTCCAACCCGGCCCAAGGAAAGTCTCCCATAGGGCTCAATGGCACTCTGCAGCTCCAACCCGGCCCAAGGAAAGTCTCCCATAGGGCTCAATGGCACTCTGCAGCTCCAACCCGGCCCAAGGAAAGTCTCCCATAGGGCTCAATGGCACTCTGCAGCTCCAACCCGGGCCAAGGAAAGTCACCATACCGAAGCTTGAATGAATCCGAAACTTTTGTAGTCGCTGCGACGAATACGATTTTGTTGCACAAATTGACACAAAGCACGTAAAAGTCATGGAGATAAACGGAAAGATTGTGGAAAATACACAAAGTTATATAAATTAGAAAAAATAACTATTTTTCCCATTCAGACCCAATCGTACATTGATAAATGTGCCCCATAGTGTATTGCTGCCCAAATACCATGGTGCCCCACATACACAGGCTGTATTTAAGTCGGTCAACATAAAGAAAAATCTTCAGCACACCACTTACATACATGTTCTCAAAGGGTGCTTGACTTCCACGGCCGCTCCCAAGCCCCCCAGTCTGTCGGCAATGCCTTTAAATCATTTATTTGCAGAAATGAACAAACAGCACAAGCTTTCGGGGGTGACCCCTTCTTCAGGTGCAATACACACAAGTGAACAATTTACTCATTAAATACCTTAACAGACCATGTGACACTACCATGTGACCCATTAACCCCATCTCGGCTGCAATGCCAAACAGTCCCAAGCAAACATTCAATTATGTGAATCAACAATCCCCTTCATAGGAGTCCTTTACACTTTACATAATCTGTAAAACATATAACCATAAATACAAAGTATCACATTTAAAAACCAATTATACCAAGTATCCTACAATAAACAGTTACAAAGTCTATAAAAAAAACATTTCAAGCTGAAGCTTTCGTTTAAACCTTGAGGGGAAAGAGAATCCAGTTTTTTAATCTGCACTGCCTCTCTCTTTACATAGTTACATAGTTACATAGTTACATAGGGTTGAAAAAAGACCAGAGTCCATCAAGTTCAACCCTTCCAAGTAAACCCAGCACACCTAACCCACACCTACCAATCTATACACTCACATACATAAACTATAAATACAACCACTAGTACTAACTGTAGATATTAGTATCACAATAGCCTTGGATATTCTGCTTGTTCAAGAACTCATCTAGGCCCCTCTTATAGGCATTAACAGAATCTGCCATTACCCCATCACTAGGAAGGGCATTCCCCAACCTCACTGCCCTCCCCGTGAGGAACCCCCTACCCAACATCCCCCGGCAGGGCATTCCCCAACCCCCTCACTGCCCTCACCGTGAGGAACCCCCTACCCAACATCCCCCGGCAGGGCATTCCCCAACCCCCTCACTGCCCTCACTGTGAGGAACCCCCCTACCCAACATCCCCCGGCAGGGCATCCCCAACCCCCTCACTGCCCTCACCGTGAGGACCCCTACCCAACATCCCCCGGCAGGGCATTCCCCAACCCCCTCACTGCCCTCACCGTGAGGAATCCCCCTACCCAACATCCCCCGGCAGGGCATTCCCCAACCCCCTCACTGCCCTCACCGTGAGGAACCCCCTACCCAACATCCCCGGCAGGGCATTCCCCAACCCCCTCACTGCCCTCACCGTGAGGAACCCCTACCCAACATCCCCCGGCAGGGCATTCCCCAACCCCCTCACTGCCCTCACCGTGAGGAACCCCCTACCCAACATCCCCCGGCAGGGCATTCCCCAACCCCCTCACTGCCCTCACCGTGAGAACCCCTACCCAACATCCCCCGCAGGGCATTCCCCAACCCCCTCACTGCCCTCACCGTGAGGAACCCCCTAACCCAACATCCCCCGGCAGGGCATTCCCCAACCCCCTCACTGCCCTCACCGTGAGGAACCCCCTACCAACATCCCCGGCAGGGCATTCCCCAACCCCTCACTGCCCTCACCGTGAGGAACCCCCTACCCAACATCCCCCGGCAGGGGCATTCCCCAACCCTCACTGCCCTCACCGTGAGGAACCCCCTACCCAACATCCCCCGGCAGGGCATTCCCCAACCCCCTTCACTGCCCTCACCGTGAGGAACCCCCTACCCAACATCCCCCGGCAGGGCATTCCCCCAACCCCCTCACTGCCCTCACCGTGAGGAACCCCCTACCCAACATCCCCCGGCAGGGCATTCCCCAACCCCCTCACTGCCCTCACCGTGAGGAACCCCCTACCCAACATCCCCCGGCAGGGCATTCCCCAACCCCCTCACTGCCCTCCCTGGGACCCCCTACCCAACCCCCGGAGGGCATTCCCCAACCCCCTCATCCCTCCCGTGAGGAACCCCCTACCCACATCCCCCGGCAGGGCATTCCCCAACCCCCTCACTGCCCTCACTGTGAGGACCCCCTACCCAACATCCCCCGGCAGGGCATTCCCCAACCCCCTCACTGCCCTCACCGTGAGGAACCCCCTACCCAACATCCCCCGGCAGGGCATTCCCCAACCCCCTCACTGCCCTCACCGTGAGGAACCCCTACCCAATCCCCGGCAGGGCATTCCCCAACCTCACTGCCCTCACCGTGAGGAACCCCCTACCCAACATCCCACGGCAGGGCATTCCCCAACCCCCTCACTGCCCTCACCATTTAGTCAAGTTTCCACCTCTAAGTAAATGGACTTGTTCTAACACTGCCCATCTGGCTTGTGCCACTGAATGCTTAGCTGCATAAAAATGTTTGGCCACAGATAGTTCAGACACATATTTCTTTCCACTTTCTTGTTCAGATTTTTCTCTCTCTGGTGTATAGCTCCTTATATTGCTTTTATGTTCATTTAAACGGGTTCTTATTGCTCTTGCTGTCTGCCCCACATAAGGGCCCCCACATGGGCATTTTATCATATAAATGACCCCAGAGCTGTTACACGTAAAATGTCCTTGAATTGGAATTGGTGTGCCTTTAGTGGGATCGTATCCCCTCTGATAATACCTGTACAGTGCGCACAATCGCCACACGCGAATGTACCCCATTTGAGGGGGGCTAATAACCCACTTTTTAACCCACTCTGTTTAAGCCGGTTACACAGATTCTCAGTGGGAGTCATTACTCCAATGGCGCAACCCCCATTATATCAATACTGGGATACTCCCTGCAGCCATTTTGTGGCTTGAAACAACTTATTAAATGTTAACCTGTGCTATTAGAGTACAGCCATACGGTATTGGCCATAAAGTGCATCTCTGCAGGTTATTATTATACTGCAACTGCTGCGGATATCAGGGCTATCACTAAGTGCACCTCTGCAGGCTGTTATACTATAGTGCAATTATAGCAGATTTCAGTGCTCCCATTACATAGCCATTTACCACAGTCTCTATGACAACCATGTTTAAATATCTGCAATTAACCAGTATGATTATAATACAGGTATAGGACCCGTTATCCAGAATGCTCAGGACCAAGGGTATTCCGGATAAGGGGTCTTTCCGTAATTTGGATCTCCATACCTGAAGTCTACTAAAAAAATCAATAAAACATGAATTAAACCCAATAGGATTGTTTTGCATCCAATAAGGGGTAATTATATCTTAGTTGGGATCAAGTACAGGTACTGTTTTATTATTACAGAGAAAAGGGAATCATTTAACCATTAAATAAACCCAATAGGGCTGTTCTGCCCCAATAAGGGGTAATTATATCTTAGTTGGGATCAAGTACAGGTACTGTTTTATTATTACAGAGAAAAGGGAATCATTTAACCATTAAATAAACCCAATAGGGCTGTTCTGCCCCAATAAGGGGTAATTATATCTTAGTTGGGATCAAGTACAGGTACTGTTTTATTACTACAGAGAAAAGGGAATCATTTAACCATTAAATAAACCCAATAGGGCTGTTCTGCCCCCAATAAGGGGTAATTATATCTTAGTTGGGATCAAGTACAGGTACTGTTTTATTATTACAGAGAAAAGGGAATCATTTAACCATTAAATAAACCCAATAGGGCTGTTCTGCCCCAATAAGGGGTAATTATATCTTAGTTGGGATCAAGTACAGGTACTGTTTTATTATTACAGAGAAAAGGGAATCATTTAACCATTACGGCTCAGACCTATAGTGCCGCTAATGTAACCCTAAGGGCAAAAAGTGGTGAGTATGTTAACAAGCATCCATTTGTTAGAGACAAACAATACAGATACATACAGTAATGTAAAACGAGTTTCATCTTGTGAATTGTTTTATAGCAGATATAATAAATACTATGTATACATTATAGGTGTATGTCAAATGGTTTCTTTAGGGCATTTTAGTCCAATCAAACCAGTCGGGCAGGATTCCCCCCCCACTTAAAAAGAAATTGAATTGCTTTCCCTTTATGGGAGGCGGCACCTTTTATTCATTAAAAACCCCCCTCCCTCCAACCGTTCTGCCCCCTTGGCTGAAGCCTATGGGATTTCTATGAAGGCACATGACCTCTGTGAAGGAATTCTGCTCTATGAACATTCCTTTGGCTTTTATACACCAATATGTCTGTCAGTCTATGAAGGCACTGAGCTCAGTGCTGGGACTCTGCAAGGGTTACTGCCTGCTCTGCTCTCATTTCCCTACAGAAATAGGGGTTGGTAGCACTAGGTAGGTACCTAATATATAGGGGCAGAGACAGGGGAAAGTGTTGGAAGGGTTACTGCCTGCTCTGCTCTCATTTCCCTACAGAAATAGGGGTTGGTAGCACTAGGTAGGTACCTAATATATAGGGGCAGAGACAGGGGAAAGTGTTGGAAGGGTTACTGCCTGCCCTGCTCTCATTTCCCTACAGAAATAGGGGTTGGTAGCACTGGGTAGGTACCTAATATATAGGGGCAGAGACAGGGGAAAGTGTTGGAAGGGTTACTGCCTGCCCTGCTCTCATTTCCCTACAGAAATAGGGGTTGGTAGCACTAGGTAGGTACCTAATATATAGGGGCAGAGACAGGGGAAAGTGTTGGAAGGGTTACTGCCTGCCCTGCTCTCATTTCCCTACAGAATAGGGGTTGGTAGCACTAGGTAGGTACCTAATATATAGGGGGCAGAGACAGGGGAAAGTGTTGGAAGGGTTACTGCCTGCCCTGCTCTCATTTCCCCTACAGAAATAGGGGTTGGTAGCACTAGGTAGGTACCTAATATATAGGGGCAGGGACAGGGGAAAGTGTTGGAAGGGTTACTGCCTGCCCTGCTCTCATTTTCCCTACAGAAATAGGGGGTTGGTAGCACTAGGGTAGGTACCTAATATATAGGGGCAGAGACAGGGGAAAGTGTTGGAAGGGTTACTGCCTGCCCTGCTCTCATTTCCCTACAGAATAGGGTTGGTAGCACTAGGTAGGTACCTAATATATAGGGGCAGAGACAGGGGAAGTGTTGGAAGGGTTACTGCCTGCCCTGCTCTCATTTCCCTACAGAAATAGGGGCTTGGTAGCACTAGGTAGGTACCTAATATATAGGGGCAGAGACAGGGGAAAGTGTTGGAAGGGTTACTGCCTGCCCTGCTCTCATTTCCCTACAGAAATAGGGGTTGGTAGCACTAGGTAGGTACCTAATATATAGGGGCAGAGACAGGGGAAAGTGTTGGAAGGGTTACTGCCTGCCCTGCTCTCATTTCCCTACAGAAATAGGGGTTGGTAGCACTAGGTAGGTACCTAATATATAGGAATTTTTATTAAAAAATAAAAATGCTTACAATAAGAAACAAAACAATACAATTCTTATACTAACAATACAAAAGTAACGGTTTTGTTGAATTAATCATAACCAGTTCACTTGTTACTCCCTCCCCATTCCACCCACATGAGGACGGCCAACTATCAAAGTCCACCCCTTTGTCCATATTGACCGCCTCCCCTCCCCACACCCTCACCAATCCCACAACACCCAATGGGATAGCCAGTTCCAAAGTCTTGTCTCTGTCCTTTTTGGCTTCCATTCCCCTCCACCAAATGTCCAAAGCCCACGACCACCCTAACCCCTTCCCCCACCCAAAGAAAAAGAAGAACCCCAAACCCAATACAAGGCTTCCGCCATAATAATGAAGGCAAAGGCTTGGGATCTGTCGAAAATGCCTAAAAATAAACAAAAAGGCAGTATCACGTTCTTGAAATAAATATAAACATACAAAAACCAACTCAGTAGCAGAAGGAAACTGCCTTGGGGTGAAGCCTAAAGGGTAAAGCCCCCCCATAATGCCGGGGTACAAGAGGATCGAGCCGACTCTAATGATCGAATGTATCTTAGCTCCACCATGATGGATTTAGCAATGTTCTCAGGAGTCACATCCGAACCAAAGGAATAGCGGCATCGCCCGTGCCATAGATGGTACCTATATACCGTAATAACCAGGTACAGCGTCTCGTGGTCGTGGCTGTGCTGTAGGGCCGACACACCATAGGCCAGTTCAGCATAGCCCAGGGTGTCCAGGAGCGGAGCACAGAGAGCTCGGGAGACCTGAGAGCGCACACTCTTTGCCAAGGGACAATGCTGCAGAAAATGCTCCTGGGACTCCTCCACACCACATCCCCAGGGGCAATTTCGGTCGACCACCGACAAATACTTGACATTTCCCCTGACAAAGAGTTTTCCCTGAAGAGAGAGCCAGGATAGGTCAAATAACTTGGGAGGCAACCTCTTGCTATTGAGGAAACGCAAGCTCCTGACCAGAGTGTTCCCAACGCAGTCCCGCAAGGCGAGCGGAATAGCAAAGTAGACATCTAGCACCCTCATATAAAGAGCGCGCCTGGAGGCTGTACCGAGATCATCTACTCTGATATCCCATCTCCTCAAAAGCTTCAGCCCAAGGACAAAGTATGATGGGAGATGACTATGTCGCACCCGCACCTGCTTCACCCTATCGCCCTGTAACCAGTCTCCTACAAAAGGGAATACCCAGGCCCTGACACTGCTTTGCCACGGAACTTCAGTTCTTCGACCCAGGTGCCCAAAGTTAAACTTCAGGAAAATGGTGCCAAAGAAGGCCACAGGACACAACATGTCCAACCCACCCTCTTTTGTCCGCAGGTAGGTTATCCCTCTTTTTACAGGGTTCAGCCTGCTCCCCCAGAGCATCTGGAAGAACAGACTGTGGATCCTCGCATAGAAAGCTTCTGGCAAAGGATAAACAAAAGACACATACAGGAGGAGAGGGACCAGGTAAGTTTTGATGAGCTTCACCCTTTCCCTATAGGACAGCCTCCACTTTTTCCACCGCTGTACCCTTGCATTCACGGCATCCAACTTTGATTCCCAATTGAGTTTGGAATTGTCTTCCCTCCCAAATTTGACCCTAAGGATACTAATTTCTTTGGAGGCAAGCTGAAAATCAGGAAGAGGGAAATCTGGCTCCCCTTCCACAGTCCAGAAAGCCTCCAACTTGTCAGTGTTGACCAGCGACCCGGAGGCCTCTGAGTAACTTTCGATGGCATCAGTCAACAAGTTCACCTCCTCAGGATGTGAGACAACGACTGTGACATCATCAGCGTAGGCTACCAGCTTCAGGGGCAGGCAACGAGGGGCCCGAAAGCCCTCCAAATCCAAGGCCTGCACCGATCGCAGGAAGGGGTCTATGGCAAAGACATAGAGCAATGGACTCAGAGGACAACCCTGACGCACCCCGGCCTCAACCCTGAAGTTTTCACCGCGCCAACCGTTAACAAGTGGGAAGCTCTCTCCCTCCCTGTACAAAACAGTGAGCCATTCGACAAATTGATCCGGGATGCCGTACTTACGCAAGGTGGCCCATAGGTACTGATGATCCACTCTATCAAAAGCTTTGGCCTGGTCAAGACCTACCACATATCTCCCACTACTCTGAGCTTTGCATGTTTCAAGCACTTCACGAATTGACAAGAGTGCCCCAAAGATGCTCCGCCCTTTCACCGTGCAGAACTGCTCACGGGACAATAAAGTGCCTGAAAACAAAATCAGTCTAGAAAAAAGCACCTTTGGGAGAAGCTTCCTGTCTGTGTTCAAGAGGGCAATAGGCCTCCAATTCTTGACATCCGAGGGCTCCTTGCCGTTTGATAGCAACACTAAGGAGGTCAATCTCATGGAGGGAGGTAAGACACCTCCTCCCAGGCAGTCTCTAAAGACCTCCACGAGAATTGGGGCCAAAAGGTCTTTAAAGGTCTTATAAAATTCGGCTGTGAGGCCGTCTGGGCCTGGGGCTTTCTTTAAATGAAGCTGATCAATCGCCATTTTGACCTCATACTCCGTAATGTCAGCCACCAAAGACGAAAAGTCCAAATTCTGCAGATCAGGACCCGGGGTTCCCTCCAAGAAGGCCTTTATCTTCTCCCCCTCCAAAGCTTTGCTCTTAAACAGGTCAGCATAGTAGGCCTGAACAACTCGCAAGATCCCACCCTTGGATGTCTGGCCTATACCCTGGGAGTCCTTCAGGCCAGTTATTACCTTTTTCTCCACAGACTCTCTGCAATTCCGAAAAGGATCAGGGGAATGGAAACCACCATAATCCCTCTCTAGAACCAGAGACCTGTAGCGACTGTACTGATGCTCCCTGATCAAGAGCTTCAGCTGGGAAACTTTATCCCCTGCCACCCCATCCGAAATATAAGACTCAAGCTTCTTTCGTAGGGACAGGTACTTTTTATACTTATTTCCCTCCCTAACAACAGATAGTTTATGGAAGAAGTTGCGGAATGACTCCTTAGCCTCCTCCCACCACTGCGACATATAGTCGAATAGCATAGTCCTTGTCAACTCGAGCTGAAGGAGTGCCTCAAAGGAGTGCCTAACTGCCTCCCCCTCCAGGGATTCAGCACTCAACCTCCACAACCCCCGACCCTTAGCTGGAACTGAGGAAGCCCCCAACAGAAAGGATAAAGCAAGATGATCTGAGTAATCAACAAGGACTTCCTCAACTTCTGTGAAGACCTCCCCTGACTGAACAAAAGCCATATCGAGCCGACTACTTTTCCCAGCACAGTGATAAGTATGTTTCCCTACCCGACCATCATGGGTGAAGACATCAACCATATCCGCCTGCTGCAGCATGTTCTTCAAGAAGTGACTTTCATGCTTATCAAAGAAGCGACCTGATCTATCAGCAGCATTAAGGACTTGGTTAAAGTCTCCAGCCCAGATGACCGGGATGGAGGTGTGGAGGTACTGTTGTAATTCCCTAAGTAGAGTTCTCCTCCCGAGCCCTGACTGAGGCCCATAGATGTTAATAAGCCGCAATCTGCGCCCCGCAACTGACACATCCAACAGGAGACATCTCCCTACCTCAACTTCCACGAGACGATGCACCTGGATCCCTGAATGTCCCCGAAATAGGATGCACCTGGTTCTGGTGCAATCGAGAAGAAGCTGGGACCGCAATGCCACTCCCGGGAAGCCCTCCGAAGATCCACAGAGGATCCCAATCTGGTTTCCTGAGGGAAAATGATATCTGCCGAGGAGTGTTCGAGGGCTTGATATACTTGGAACATGGCACGGGGCGACTTCATACTTGATACATTGGTGGACATGATCCTGAGTGGAGAGAAAACCATGGTTAAGATTTATGTTTAGATCTTTTATTTCTCTTCCTTGCCTCTTCTTGTCTCTTATCCTCCTGACTGGTATCCCCCTCCAGGTCCCCATACCTTTTGACCTGAACACCTGAAGGGACGGGATCATCATCCCCAATAGACACAATCTGTGTCCACTGAAAGGTTACCACCCCCACTACCTTTCTTTACCTGGGTTTTAACACCTTGCCTTTCAGAGGGCCTTTTTTGGGTTACATGCTCCTGCCCTGTGTCCATTTCCCCCTCATCCCCACTCTTGCTTTCGGAATCCCCCTCCGCCCCACTATCAGATTCTTCAGCAAGACATTGACCAGGGGAATGTACAGGATCAGCTTCCAAAGGGACTCTCTCCGGCTCAGCCTGTCTCTCCTCCTCCCTTTCCATTCTTTTGAGCTCATCCTGTTCCTCCATTTCTTCCCCCCAAGATTTTTGTCTACTCAAAGGGGCAAATTTATTTGAGAGATCAATTTTCATGGAGGGAATTGGCCTCTGTGGGGCTTGCTGCTTTCCTTTCCCACTGCCAACTTCCACCCATTCTTTTCCTTTAGAAGGGACAGAGGATTTTGGAGCTACAGAACCAGATTTTAGGAGTATGGGCTTAGAACTCTGCCTCTGAGGCAAAGGAGCAGACTTGGGACCTTTGGGTTGGTGAGGAGGTGGGGATGGGTTGTGTGGTTGTACAGCCAGTATAGGCTGACTTACGGACTGATGAGACTCTGACCCTTGGACTGGGGGCTGACATTCTCTGAGCTCCTCTCTGATCTCTTCCAGCATTTCCTCAGCCATCTCCTCCAAATTAGGGCAACTCTCCCTGATATTATGAAGAGCCTCAGGACAAGCCCTGTGCGAGTGGCCAAAGAATCCACACAGGTTGCACTTTACTTCCTTACAGTCTCGCCCTATGTGCCCAACATCACCACAAAGTGAACACCTGACCACTGCACAGGCATTTGCATGGTGACCATAAGAGCCACATTTGAAACAAGCCCTCGGCTGCCCGGGGTAAAAGACCACTCCCCTCTCATCCCCAATAAAGACTGAGTTAGGGAGATGCTGAGGGATGTTATAGCGCATTCGGAGCTCCACATTAGCACACCAACCCCCAGACCAGTACCCATTGTTGTCTATGTCCATAGTGAGGGGGGAGAGAACCTTACAATGCCTGCCCAGCCATATTGCTATGTCTTCAGGAGGGACATTGTCATTTTTAAACAAAACGTGACCTCTTATTGCGTCTACCTGGCTTAGAGCTTGGAATCACCATCTCGCTGTAAAGAAGTCTGCCAGAGACCCCGTGGAATCTAAAGTGCATCACTACATGCCAGAAGACTCAAGTCAATGTGAATATAGAGGTCCTAAACAATGTACGGTGACATCCACTCGGTGGATGTCTATTATGCAGGTTCGTCGACATCTGCAGGGCTGCATTTAGGGTGCCTTTTCAGCCAGCAACTCCTTCCAATCAGCATCGCGCTGTCTGGGCATTGCCTCCCTTTCTCCTTCGCCATTCTCAGCCCTAATGCTGGGTGGATTTCTCAGCTTCGTCACTAGGCCACTATCACATCGAGCCGCTTCCACCCCTCTTGGCTTGTTGTGGGGATCTCTCACTCGATTCTAGGCCTATTCCAAGCATTTAGGTGGCTGGGAGGTTGGTCTTGGGCCTGAGGTGTCATACCGCATGTGTGCAGAATATTATAGCCTGAGCATGATTGAGGAGGGTGCTACTGGTCTCGTGCGCATAATGGATATTAGGTGCCTGAGGAAGAGCACCAGGATTGACGGGGCACACAGTAAGCGAACGGACTGAGATGACTCCCGAGGTGGGCACTCAACTGCCACATCAACTTGCCCCTGCAGTATACCACTCTCCTGCCCTGTGGTTGCGCAGAACTGACTCCACGGCACCGTCGATTACCACCCCAGCAGTTGTCACCGATCACTCTCCTATCAGCTCAGGAGCGAGAGCGCGCACACCCACACTAGGCTCCTCTTCCTGCAACATTCTGCACTTCAAGCACTCTCACTGCCACCGGCCCATCACACGAGCAGGTGCTTACCGCGATTCCAGATAGCCGACACTCAGCGTCCCCATCCCAGAGCAGGAAGCATCTGAAGCACTCTGTTTTTAGCAAGCAGAGATCCTGCGTTTGGCCCTGGGGAGTGCGACCTCCAGCTTTCCTCAGAGAGATGGACTGTCAGAAGATGTGAAAGCTCGATTAACCTGTTGCTGATAATAGAGCAGACTAGCTCGTTTTCCATGCCTACCTCCTTTGCGTGGTGAAGTGTGCGCGCTTACTTCACCAGTATCCGTCTCACTGGTGCCCAGTTCCTCCTGGAAAGACGAAATTAGGGGCATGTATCTGCGGCAACAAACCAGTCTGTCTTCTTTGTGCAGTTTACCCTGGTGTGTCTTCCATGCCCGCGCTCGCTCTCGTGATTGAGGATGACTCTCGTCTGCGAGTGCGTGGAGATCTGCCTTACTAGTGGCAAAGCGCGGACATCCATTCAGGATTTATCGCCAGATGCTTCAACAAGCGTCCTCTCCTGTTGGCAGTACACCTCCGCCATTGGCCCTATTTGGCCCCTCAGCTGTCTCAGCCCTTTATCCAGCGAAAACATTTACAGCATTAGATGGTTAACTTTAGACAAGTAAACTCCTGATTCCTCCACTTTTGCATAGAGTACTGGTTAGCAGCCTTCATCTCGAATCACTCAGCTGCTTCCTTTAGTCCGTCCAGATCTTCCATCAGTCGATTGACTGAATCAGTTGTCACTATCAATCTTGGTCCCCCTTCAAAGAGACTGTTTCAAGGC
Organism: Xenopus tropicalis; assembly: GCF_000004195.4. Classification (NCBI taxonomy): domain Eukaryota; kingdom Metazoa; phylum Chordata; class Amphibia; order Anura; family Pipidae; genus Xenopus; species Xenopus tropicalis. The sequence goes on from NC_030686.2 coordinate 46,457,005, forward strand.
AGCACAGATGGGCCCTGCCCTAGCTAAGGTATTTTTTTTTGCACTGTGCGTAAAGTTAACATTCAGGACTCTACGCACGAAGCGCACCCAACATAGTCTGCTTCCTCAATTCAGTGTAGTAAGTATTGAGGGCTCGACCACTGTGGACTACTTCCCCGCACATATCCTCCCTTCTCGCTCATGCCTCCAGACGTATGGCTGCTACGCCAAATGTGGCATTTTGCAGTACCAAAATGGCTCCATGAGCGCTCTGCGTCTTTGCCACATCCCAATATGCCCCAGCAACTCCTACTTCCTGCTTAGACCATGTTGCTTTGGAAATCCAAGATTGCACCAGCAACATGCACTTCTGTTTGACAGCCATGATGCTATCGCAGTGAAGTACCATAGATTTTCCGCTGGACTCGTTGCAGTTTGGCCATTTCTGTGATTTGACTTCAGCGGGCCTTTCCTTCCCAGCACCTTTCCCGCACCCAGGAGAGAGACGGAAAATTACCTCCCGCGCAGCAAGTGGGAGCCTGGGATGGAAAGCAGGGGACAAGTGTTTATGGGAGTAAGGTACTGTGTGCGGTACCTAACAGTCATATTGCGCCCATCTTGGTTGTACTTACCAACATATTTGTGTATGATGTGCTAACTTTGTACTCTCAGCAGGGTGTTGTACATCATCACCCAGCAATGTGTGTGATCTCTGGATCGGTCAGCAGGGTCTTGGCTTCGCCCCCACGGTTCCGCAACCTCAGGCATGGTAGCGGCCTCCCTGTCCCTTGTTGAGTTGGGCAGATCATAACTCGGGGAGCCTAGACATCAGTTTTACAATGCAAGGTGTAAATAATCAAACTATAAATCATATATTTAGCGATTTTCTGCAGAACTTTCGTTACCGCTTCAGAACTGTCTGAGATCTGCACTTACTGGCCATTTCCACTTTGCCTCGGCTTCTCTCCCCACACACTTTAGCTTCACAGAATGTCTCGTTCCCAGCCTTTTGGCTCCTTTCCTCCCTCTTCCCACTCTCCACTCTCCCCTATTACCAGTAGGCTTCTTCGCCTGATGGCTCTGACTGCCGGACTAGGTCCCACTTCCTCTCCGCCTCAAGGCTGCTCTAGCGGATCTCTTCCCCAGCCGAGAGTCAGACTTGGCTTCCTCCTGACTTATCTCCACCATGGGCGCTTGCATGATGTAATCAACTGGGATCTTCTGGCCACATTTCGACTAGGTAGGCCCCAAGGCCTGGGCCTTCGCGACTACAAGAGAACGTAGTGTGGTAAGCCTCAGCCCATGGCCGATCCTGACCCGGATGTGCTTAACACTCTCGCTATCTGTTAGGTGTGCACTCTCACAGGACTCCTGAGCAGTACATGTGCTGTGTGCTGCTCTGCTTACAGCTTTACCCTTAGCAGAAATAGGCGTGTGGTGAGCACTAGAGTAGGTACCTAACTAATATAGGGCAGATGAACACCCGGTGAACTAGTTTGGAAGGGTTACGGCCTGCCCTGCTCTCATTTCCTTACAGAAATAGGGGTTGGTAGCACTACGGTAGGTACTTAATATATAGGCAGAGACAGGAAAGTTTGGGAAGGGGTTATATGCCTGCCCTGTGCTCTCAGTTGCTCTCTACAGAAAATAGAGGTTGTAAGCACTTATGGTTAGGATAAGCCTAAATATATAGGGGACAAGAGACAGGGCGAATGTTGGCAAGGGTTCTGTACTGCTGCCTCACTGTCTTGTCCATTTTCGCTACAGAAATAGGGATGTTCGTAAAAGCAACTATTTGTATGGTACACTAATATTATAGGTGTAGGCAAAGAGACAGGGGAGAGTGTTGAAGGTTCTGCCTGCCCTGATTCTCAATTCCCTACAGAATAGGGGTTCGGTGCACTAGGTATGTACTAATTATATAGAGCAGAGACAGGGAAATAGTATGCTTGGATAGGTTACTGCCTGCCCTGCTCTCAGTTCCTACAGAAATAGGGGGTTGGTAGCACTAGGTAGGTACCTAAATATAGGGGCAGAGTCCACGGCGCAAAGTTAGTTAAGTCTCTGCCCGTGCCCTGCTCTCTCATCCCTATACGGAAATGAGGGTGGTAGCACTAGATAGGTACCTAAATATTAGGAGAACAGGGGCAAAGTGTTGGAGGCGCGCTTTTAATCTGCCTATGCTCAGCTTACCACATTCTCCCTAAGCAGAAATAAGGGGTTGGTAGCACTAGTATACCTATATATAGGCAGAGACAGGAAAGGAAGGGTTACTGCCTGCTCCTGCTACTAGACTCAGATAATTACTACCACTGTTATTTAATAACTTATTGGCTCCACAACCCAATCTCAGCTACATTCCGCCGCTAGTCCCAACGCCCATAAAGAATGAGGTTTTGACCTGAACCAAACAGGGAGAATGTACAGTCCTCAAATAACAAACCACTCTTTCAGAGGGTCAAAGTTATTTTAAAGAACGGTACCAAAAGCCGTGGCTGCTCCAGGATACATTTCTTGTTCATATATTAAAAATTTTACCTTTAACCTGACCATTTCGTTATATTTCATTGCACTTTTATCTCTTACGTCAGAAACTGTTCTCCTTCAGGATAAGGTAGCACAGTTAATTCGCATGTGCCAATAATAAGCTTACTGACCTTTTTGGAGGGTCAGTACTTGGGGTGTGTGTAGTTGCCCCAGACAAGCGCTTTTTGTCCGCTTTCCCCAGTAAAATGCAGCCTTTTCTCTGTTAATAATAAAACAGTACCTGCTACTTGATCCCAACTAAGAATAATTACCCCTATTGGGTGGCAGAACTAGCCCTATTGGCGTTTATTTCATAATGGTAATAAATGAACTCCCTTTTCTCTTAGAATAAAACAGTACCTGTATCTGATCCCAACTAAGATTATAAATTCCCTTATTGGGGGCAGAACAGCCTATTTGGGTTTATTTAATGCGTAAATATTCCTTTTCTCGTAATAATAAAACAGTCATACTACCCTGCTACTTGGATCCCACAAGATATCGAATTACCCCTTATGGGGCCAGAACATACGCCCTATTGGGTTCATATTCAATGGTTAAATGATCTTTTTCTCTCAATAACTAAAACTCTCAGTACTCTGCCTAACTAATATACACCAAACTAAAATAAATTACCCCCTTATTGGCGCAGAACAGCCCTTTGGTTTATTTCATAGGGTGCTTAAATGATTCCTTTTTCTGTAATAAGTACAAACAGACCTGTACTTCGATCCCAACTAAATATAACTTGGCCCCTTTATATAGAGTGGTACAGGAACAGCCCTATTGGTCATTATATGAATATAAATCGATTCCCTATTTCTCTAGTATATAATACCACAGTACCTTACTTGATTCACCTCAATGTGAAGGAGTATCAATTACCCCTTATTGGGGGCAGGATACAGGCCCTATTGGGTTGTTATTTCATGGCTTAAATTGATTCCCTTTTCCCTTGTAATAATAGAAACTAGTACTTGTACTTATTCCCTAACTAAGATATATTTACCCTACTTATTGGGGGCAGAACAACCCTTTGGGTTTTAATTTCATGGTAAAATGGTTCGCCTTCTTCTCTTGTAATTAATAAAACAGTAACCTGTACTTGATCCCAACTAAGATATAATTACCCCTTATTGCGGGCAGAACACGCCCTATGGTTGTGTTGATTTCTATGGTTAAATGATGTCCTTTCTCTGAGTAATAAAACAGTGAGCTGCTTTATTTTTATAACTAAACTAAGATATAAAACTCCCCTCTAGTTGTGGCAGAACAGCCTATGGTTATTTAATGTTTTATTGTGATTTTTTAGTAACTTAAGTATGGAGATCATAATACGGAAAGACCCCTTATCCGATGATTACCCTCGTGTATCGCATTCTGTGTGTATAATGGGTTCCTTCATAGTATCCTGTTAAGAATCTATTATTAAACATTTGTGATAGACTTGGACAAAAATTGAGAAAAAAAGTTGTGCTATTTTTTCTGTGTTATGGAGATGTGTGGGGGCCGAGAAACATTTACGATATTTGATACACAGCGGCGTAAGTTAAACTGAATTGCCCTGTATCCGGAATGAGCCACCCAGATCTGCGTCCCAATCGCATTGAGCGTGTGATTAGTGGGGTAGGGGATAATTGGTATATTTGCCGGGATAATGAGATTTGCACACATTCGACAGCTCGCAACAAAGGGCAACATTGGGAAAAAAACTCTATTCTGTAAGTGTTGCCCAACCTGTCCTCCTTTGTGTTTAACTTCTATCTTGAGTGCTGCAGCCTCATCGTGGCCATCATACTTGATTACGGATGTGTTACCTGTTAGATATAGAAAAATAATAGAGGGGTCTTCGCTAAATATAGCCCTATTCATTATATAGACAGAGGTAAATGTGCTTGGTGGAAAGATAGAAAAGCAGTAGATCTGGAGAAATAAAACTAATGTAAGTGACAGCGAGGGTAATCAGGAATGGCGCAATTATTAGTAACTTCTGGTCTAATGTTAGGCATGTTGTGATTAGAGCAGCTTGCTGCCTGAGCGCCGCAGTCTCAACAGGAAAGTTAACAGTAGTACAGGAGTCGAGAACAACTTGCGCAAAGCTAAAAAATGGGCTCAATGGGCTAGCTACCCACTATTTGATGTGTAGGTGGTTTTGCTAGAGATGAAAGCGATAGAGAGGGACTATTCGTCAGAACAGGGGAATCAATGGGGAATGATAACGCCATAAGATAAGGGCAACTAATGTAACTATGTAATGTTATGTGAGATGTAATGCTAATAACTTCCGTATTCTTACATAAGAAGCGCCCACAATAGGGTAGCAAGCGCTGTACATCTTACAATATACAAGTTACACACAGGGAGACAATGATATAATAAAATAAATACAATAAATAATATATAAGTCCATATTGAGCGTACTGGAGACACCAAAGAGAAGAGGATAGTCGCCCCGTAGAGTTTCTCACATCTAAGCTAAGCGTGATTTTACCCTTATGAGAGAACCCGATATGACCTTGTGTCCTTGACTGTCCCTTTGGGCCTGTATGCCTACCCAGCTGACCAGCGAGATCAACAGGAATTGGATTAGATGGCGAGCTGCGCGTGGCACGCTGCTATTAGGCCAGTTAATACTCTGTATGAGCAACTTAAGATGAGAAGCCTAATGGTCAGTTCCATGTCAGGGAGCTCATAGTGGAAGCGGGAATCAGACTGGACCCCCCAGTAGGACAGATTATTATAATTTCTGTTTAAAGTCTACATGGATCGCCTGATTCGATCGTATGTGCGTATAAAACGAGCACTTATTATATATTTATATATGCGTTAAAAGTTTATACGCTCGTGTAATTTTCTTGGTGCCGTTATTTAAGGTCGGGCGTGACAACAGATACTAATTTAGTCGTAGCGGGATTTGATGGAACACACGCTAATTCACGCATTTGCGCACAAATAGTCGCCGCTATGCGAAAAAACGCACGCCATGATTAGCCATAAGCGCCCATTACGTCGTAAAACTACTTTCTGCAAATGCCCTATTTCCACTGTCGCAAGACTGGCGGCGTTTTGTCCGAGTGTACGTCTGGGCACAACGCAGGACTGAAAAAAATCCCACAATTTCCACAGTAATTAACGCATGCGTATCACTTGTAGCGAATCGGCGATATGTAGTTTTCTTTCCGGTCAATTTTTAATGTCCTCATACAAAAATATTATAAGCATCGTAAAATAGACTCTATCGGCACTTAGACTGAGAATCACCAACAACCTTTGAGTTGATGACGTGAGGGCGTGGTGAAGCGACCCCCCCTTCAGTCTAGATGATGAGGGTCAGTGAGTTGCAGAACTGAAATGCACAAAAAACTGAGTTATATGACCAGGTACACGGGTGTAGCAGAACTAGAAAAACCCACATGGAGATCTTAGCTTTATTCATGGCTTCCACCCAGTGCTAAGCTGCTGCAGGACCCATAGGGTTAACCTGCCCCTACGGCTTTAAACCCTACCACTTCCTTAGTCTGTGCTGTTACTGGGCAAAGACCCACATATCTGGTTTATCCTTTGCACTTATTGGTTTACAGGTTGACCCTTTGCACTTCAATATAGTGTTTAGCAAGGGGGTGGGTCTTCCTCTTTGGCTACCTGTGTGTCTCAGGTGAAGGTCCACTGACAGGGTCCCAGTAAAGCCATAATTTACCCTAGGGTCACCAACTACTCTAGTGAAGTTGGGGACAGGGACCCCATGAATGAGGACCAGTTAGATAGTTACTCTTGTTGAGCACTTTCTAGCAAAGTGAGATAGAGAGGGAAGGAAGCAAGAGCAGTTTCGGCTCCACCAAGGAAAGTAGCTGGAAGTACCTTCCATACAGGCAGGTTGCCTCAGCATAGGGCCACGGGTTAGGCATAGGAGACAGGCAGTACCTAAACCCTGATCCACAGTTGGCTGTAGGACTCTTAAAGCTAGAAGTATTCAACCTGAGGACTGAGGTATCTATCCTGAATGCTTCCATAGCGGTGCCGAGCTGCCCAGGTGCATTTACCCTGCCCAGACTTCAAAAGAATAAACTGGTGGGCATCCTCTCTTGATGCCCTCAGGGAGTATTATCATTATTATATCTGTATCTGCATTGTGAGTATATTTGAAATAACCCTGCATCTTGATTTGATTGTCTCTGACAATAAACCCAGTTATTATTTGTTCAACTGCATCCATCAGTTGCTAAATTGCACTGCACACAGCTTAGTGAGTTGTAGTTACACTACACCCCTGGTTACTTCCATAAAGCGAAGGCCCATCCTGAAGGATCGAGTCACGTCTACCCCATGCTCTAAACCTATACCAGCCGTGATTTAACTGTTTTACAGCCACATAGGGGTTACACTGCTGATAAATATTACAATAAACAGTTACCATTCACGCAGGGATGGAGGAACAACATTACCCCCAGGAGCTAAAGCAAGAATCTGTGGATTGTGGAGGGGTTGGGATACAGTCCATTTACCTACATTAACATCACTGCCTTCCCAAACTTCTTTCTAAATAATATTACTGGGGCAGTTTGTTTCAGACTGACATGGACTTGTGTCCTGTGTGTTAATAATAAATCCTCAACACAAAACAGCTAGAATCTCAGCCATAAAGCAGGGCAGGACTGCTGCTTACAATGGGGGGGATCAGATAGGATCTGTGCCACTGTGACAGAATGCTCTGTTATACAGATAGCTAGAATCTCAGCCATAAAGCAGGGCAGGACTGCTGCTTACAATGGGGGGATCAGATAGGATCTGTGCCACTGTGACAGAATGCTCTGTTATACAGATAGCTAGAATCTCAGCCATAAAGCAGGGCAGGACTGCTGCTTACAATGGGGGGATCAGATAGGATCTGTGCCACTGTGACAGAATGCTCTGTTATACAGATAGCTAGAATCTCAGCCATAAAGCAGGGCAGGACTGCTGCTTACAATGGGGGGATCAGATAGGATCTGTGCCACTGTGACAGAATGCTCTGTTATACAGATAGCTAGAATCTCAGCCATAAAGCAGGGCAGGACTGCTGCTTACAATGGGGGGATCAGAATAGGATCTGTGCCACTGTGACAGAATGCTCTGTTATACAGATAGCTAGGAATCTCAGCCATAAAAGCAGGGCAGGCTGTTGCTTACAATGGGGGGATCAGATAGGATCTGTGCCACTGTGACAGAATGTTCTGTTATACAGATAGCTAGAATCTCAGCCATAAAGCAGGGCAGGACTGCTGCTTACAATGGGGGGATCAGATAGGATCTGTGCCACTGTGACAGAATGCTCGGTTATATGCCCGTATTGCGTATTGTTTGTAAAAACTTTTGCACTCGTAATAAAACACAAATAATAAACACATCTTTGGAAATTCCAAGTAGGATAATAGCCTCTGGGAAGGGACTGGGGCTGTGGGATAGCAGGTATAGTAGGGGGAGATGGTGCCTATAGTAGCAGTGGGGGGATAATAGCCTCTGGGAAGGGACTGGGGCTGTGGGATAGCAGGTATAGTAGGGAGAGATGGTGCCTATAGTAGCAGTGGGGGATAATAGCCTCTGGAAGGGACTGGGCTGGGGATAGTAGGTATAGTAGGGAGAGATGGTACCTATAGTAGCAGTGGGGGGATAATAGCCTCTGGGAAGGACTGGGGCTGTGGGATAGCAGGTATAGTAGGGAGAGATGGTGCCTATAGTAGCAGTGGGATAATAGCCTCTGGGAAGGGATGGGGCTGTGGATAGCAGGTAATAGAGGAGAGATGGTGCCTATAGTAGCAGTGGGGGATAATAGCCTCTGGGAAGGGACTGGGCTGTGGATAGCAGGTATAGTAGGAGAGATGGTGGCCTATGTAGCAGTGGGGGATTATAGCCTCTGGGAAGGGACTGGGGCTGTGGGATAGAGGTATAGTAGGGAGAGATGGTGCCTATAGTAGCAGTGGGGGGATTATAGCCTCTAGAAGGGACTGGGGCTGGGGGATAGTAGGTATAGTAGGGAGAGATGGTGGCCTATAGTAGCAGTGGGGGGATAATAGCCTCTGGGAAGGGACTGGGGCTGTGGGATAGCGGGTATAAGTAGGGAGAGATGGTGCCTATAGTAGCATGGGGGGATAATAGCCTCTGGGAAGGGACTGGGGCTGTGGATAGCAGGTATAGTAGGGAGAGATGGTGCCTATAGTAAGCAGTGGGGGATAATAGCCTCTGGGAAGGGACTGGGGCTGTGGGATAGCAGGTATAGTAGGGGGAGATGGTGCCTATAGTAGCAGTGGGGGGATAATAGCCTCTGGGAAGGGACTGGGGCTGTGGGATAGCAGGTATAGTAGGGAGAGATGGTGCCTATAGTAGCCAGTGGGGGATAATAGCCTCTGGGAAGGGACTGGGGCTGTGGGATAGCAGGTATAGTAGGGAGAGATGGTGCCTATAGTAGCAGTGGGGGGATAATAGCCTCTGGGAAGGGACTGGGGCTGTGGGAATAGCAGGTATAGTAGGGAGAGATGGTGCCTATAGTAGCAGTGGGGGGATAATAGCCTCTGGGAAGGGACTGGGGCTGTGGGATAGGCAGGTATAGTAGGGAGAGATGGTGCCTATAGTAAACAGTGGGGGGATAATAGCCTCTGGAAGGGACTGGGGCTGTGGGATAGCAGGTATAGTAGGGGAGAGATGGTGCCTATAGTAGCAGTGGGATAATATCCTCTGGGAAGGGACTTGGGCTGTGGGATAGCAGGTATAGTAGGGGAGAGATGGTGCCTATAGTAGCAGTGGGGGGATAATAGCCTCTGGGAAGGGACTGGGGCTGTGGGATAGCAGGTATAGTAGGGAGAGATGGTGCCTATAGTAGCAGTGGGGGGATAATAGCCTCTGGGAAGGGACTGGGGCTGTGGATAGCAGGTATAGTAGGGAGAGATGGTGCCTATAGTAGCAGTGGGGGATAATAGCCTCTGGGAAGGGACTGGGGCTGTGGGATAGCAGGTATAGTAGGGAGAGATGGTGCCTATAGTAACAGTGGGGGGATAAGCCTCTGGGAAGGGACTGGGGCTGTGGATAGCAGGTATAGTAGGGAGAGATGGTGCCTATAGTAGCAGTGGGATAATATCCTCTGGGAAGAGACTTGGGCTGTGGGATAGCAGGTATAGTAGGGAGAGATGGTGCCTATAGTAACAGTGGGGGGATAATAGCCTCTGGGAAGGGACTGGGGCTGGGGGATAGCAGGTATAGTAGGGAGAGATGGTGCCTATAGTAGCAGTGGGATAATATCCTCTGGGAAGGGACTTGGGCTGTGGGATAGCAGGTATAGTAGGGAGAGATGGTGCCTATAGTAGCAGTGGGATAATATCCTCTGGGAAGGGACTTGGGCTGTGGGATAGCAGGTATAGTAGGGAGAGATGGTGCCTATAGTAACAGTGGGGGGATAATAGCCTCTGGGAAGGGACTGGGGCTGGGGGATAGCAGGTATAGTAGGGGGAGATGGTGCCTATAGTAGCAGTGGGGGGATAATAGCCTCTGGGAAGGGACTGGGGCTGTGGGATAGCAGGTATAGTAGGGAGAGATGGTGCCTATAGTAGCAGTGGGGGGATAATAGCCTCTGGGAAGGGACTGGGGCTGTGGGATAGCGGGTATAGTAGGGAGAGATGGTGCCTATAGTAGCAGTGGGGGGGATAATAGCATCTGGGAAGGGACTGGGGCTGTGGGATAGCAGGTATAGTAGGGAGAGATGGTGCCTATAGTAGCAGTGGGGGGATAATAGCCTCTAGAAGGGACTGGGGCTGGGGATAGTAGGTATAGTAGGGAGAGATGGTACCTATAGTAGCAGTGGGGGGATAATAGCCTCTGGGAAGGGACTGGGGCTGTGGGATAGCAGGTATAGTAGGGGGAGATGGTGCCTATAGTAGCAGTGGGGGGATAATAGCCTCTGGGAAGGGGACTGGGGCTGGGGGATAGCAGGTATAGTAGGGAGAGATGGTGCCTATAGTAGCAGTGGGGGGATAATAGCCTCTGGGAAGGGACTGGGGCTGTGGATAGCAGGTATAGTAGGGGGGAGATGGTGCCTATAGTAGCAGTGGGGGAATAATAGCCTCTGGAAGGGACTGGGGCTGTGGGATAGCAGGTATAGTAGGGAGAGATGGTGCTATAGTAGCAGTGGGGGGATAATAGCCTCTGGGAAGGGACTGGGGCTGTGGGATAGCAGGTATAGTAGGGAGAGATGGTGCCTATAGTAGCAGTGGGGGGATAATAGCCTCTAGAAGGGACTGGGGCTGGGGATAGTAGGTATAGTAGGGAGAGATGGTACCTATAGTAGCAGTGGGGGATAATAGCCTCTGGGAAGGGACTGGGGCTGGGGGATAGCAGGTATAGTAGGGAGAGATGGTGCCTATAGTAGCAGTGGGGGGATAATAGCCTCTGGGAAGGGACTGGGGCTGGGGATAGCAGGTATAGTAGGGAGAGATGGTGCCTATAGTAGCAGTGGGGGGATAATAGCCTCTGGGAAGGGACTGGGGCTGTGGGATAGCAGGTATAGTAGGGAGAGATGGTGCCTATAGTAGCAGTGGGGGGATAATAGCCTCTGGGAAGGGACTGGGGCTGTGGGATAGCGGGTATAGTAGGGAGAGATGGTGCCTATAGTAGCAGTGGGGGGGATAATAGCCTCTGGGAAGGGACTGGGGCTGTGGGATAGCAGGTATAGTAGGGAGAGATGGTGCCTATAGTAGCAGTGGGGGGATAATAGCCTCTGGGAAGGGACTGGGGCTGTGGGATAGCAGGTATAGTAGGGAGAGATGGTGCCTATAGTAGCAGTGGGGGGATAATAGCCTCTGGGAAGGGACTGGGGCTGTGGGATAGCAGGTATAGTAGGGAGAGATGGTGCCTATAGTAACAGTGGGGGGATAATAGCCTCTGGGAAGGGACTGGGGCTGTGGGATAGCAGGTATAGTAGGGAGAGATGGTGCCTATAGTAGCAGTGGGATAATATCTCTGGGAAGGGACTTGGGCTGTGGATAGCAGGTATAGTAGGAGAGATGGTGCCTATAGTAGCAGTGGGGGGATAATAGCCTCTGGGAAGGGACTGGGGCTGTGGGATAGCAGGTATAGTAGGGAGAGATGGTGCCTATAGTAGCAGTGGGGGATAATAGCCTCTGGGAAGGGACTGGGGCTGTGGGATAGCAGGTATAGTAGGGAGAGATGGTGCCTATAGTAACAGTGGGGGGATAATAGCCTCTGGGAAGGGACTGGGGCTGTGGGATAGCAGGTATAGTAGGGAGAGATGGTGCCTATAGTAGCAGTGGGATAATATCCTCTGGGAAGGGACTTGGGCTGTGGGATAGCAGGTATAGTAGGGAGAGATGGTGCCTATAGTAACAGTGGGGGGGATAATAGCCTCTGGGAAGGGACTGGGGCTGTGGGATAGCAGGTATAGTAGGAGAGATGGTGCCTATAGTAGCAGTGGGATAATATCCTCTGGGAAGGGACTTGGGCTGTGGGATAGCAGGTATAGTAGGGAGAGATGGTGCCTATAGTAGCAGTGGGGGGATAATAGCCTCTGGGAAGGGACTGGGGCTGTGGGATAGCAGGTATAGTAGGGAGAGATGGTGCCTATAGTAGCAGTGGGGGGATAATAGCCTCTGGGAAGGGACTGGGGCTGTGGGATAGCAGGTATAGTAGGGAGAGATGGTGCCCTATAGTAGCAGTGGGGGGGATAATAGCCTCTGGGAAGGGACTGGGCTGGGGGATAGCAGGTATAGTAGGGAGAGATGGTGCCTATAGTAGCAGTGGGATAATAGCCTCTGGGAAGGGACTGGGGCTGTGGGATAGCAGGTATAGTAGGGAGAGATGGTGCCTATAGTAGCAGTGGGGGGGATAATAGCCTCTGGGAAGGGACTGGGGCGGGGGGATAGCAGGTATAGTAGGGGGAGTTGAGCTCATACTGAAAGTGAAAGTGATAGTGGGAAGGGGAGAGGGATAAAGGGAGGCGCAGGAATCTGTAGGACACACACGGAGGGAGCAGGGAGAGACTCAGTACTTACATAGTAAGTAAGCGCAGCGCAGACTGTTGGGCAGAGAGACATTCGGTGCCGGAGAGAGGGCAGAGCACAGGGGGTATGGGATGCGCATTATGGGATATATGGGGACTGGCACAGGGGGTATGGGATGTACATTATGGGATATATGGGGACTGGCACAGGGGGTATGGGATGCGCATTATGGGATATATGGGGACTGGCACAGGGGGTATGGGATGCGCATTATGGGATATATGGGGACTGGCACAGGGGGTATGGGATGCGCATTATGGGATATATAGGGACTGGCACAGGGGGTATGGGATGCGCATTATGGGATATATGGGGACTGGCACAGGGGGTATGGGATGTACATTATGGGATATATGGGGACTGGCACAGGGGGTTATGGGATGCGCATTATGGATATATGGGGACTGGCACAGGGGGTATGGGATGTACATTATGGGATATATGGGACTGGCACAGGGGGTATGGGATGCGCATTATGGGATATCAGGGGAACTGGCACAGGGGTATGGGTATGCCGCATTGATGGGCATATTATGGGGACTGGCCACAGGGGGTATGGGATGCGCCATTATGGGATATATAGGGACTGGCACAGGGGGTATGGGTATGCGCATTATGGGATATATGGGATGGCACTGGGGGTATGGGGATGCGCATTATGGGATATATGGGGACTGGCACAGGGGGTAGGGGAATTGCGGCTATTATGGGATATGATGGGGACTGGCACAGGGGGTATGGGATGCGCATTATGGGATATATGGGGACTGGCACAGGGGGTATGGGATGCACTTATGGGAATATATGGGGACTGGCACAGGGGGTATGGGATGCACATTATGGGATATATGGGAGACTGGCACAGGGGGTATGGTGCGCATATGGGATATTGGGGGCAAGGGTATGGATGCGGCATATGGATATATGGGGACTGGCACAGGGGGTATGGGGATGTCGCATTATGGGATATATGGGGACTGGCACAGGGGGTATGGGATGCGCATTATGGGATATATGGGGACTGCACAGGGGTATGGGATGCGCATTATGGATATATGGGGACTGGCACAGGGGGTATGGGATCGCATTATGGGATATATGGGGACTGGCACAGGGGTATGGGATTGCGCATTATGGATATATGGGGACTGGCACAAGGGGTATGGGATGCGCATTATGGATATATGGGACTGGCACAGGGGGTATGGGATGCGCATTATGGGATATATGGGGACTGGCACAGGGGGGTATGGATGCGCATTATGGGATATATGGGGACTGGCACAGGGGTATGGATGCGCATTATGGGATATATGGGGACTGGCACAGGGGGTATGGGATGCGCATTATGGGATATATGGGGACTGGCACAGGGGGTATGGGATGCGCATTATGGGATATATGGGGACTGGCACAGGGGGTATGGGATGCGCATTATGGGATATATGGGACTGGCACAGGGGGTATGGGATGCGCATTATGGGATATATGGGGATGGCACCAGGGGGTATGGGATGGCATTTATGGATATATGGGACTGGCACAGGGGGTATGGGATGCGCATTATGGGATATATGGGGACTGGCACAGGGGGTATGGGATGTACATTATGGGATATATGGGGACTGGCACAGGGGGTATGGGATGCGCATTATGGGATATATGGGGACTGGCACAGGGGGTATGGGATGTACATTATGGGATATATGGGGACTGGCACAGGGGGTATGGGATGTACATTATGGGATATATGGGGACTGGCACAGGGGGTATGGGATATGGGATCACTAAATCACTACCACATCACTAATCACATCAACACATACCAGAAATGGGTCGGTTCTGCCAGTTGTTGGTAGGAAACATCTAAACACAGGAGAAATAGAACAGAAATAACATACCTACTGCCAGCAGGGCCTTCAGCAGATACTCCATCTGTAGCTGAACTACAACTCCCAGCAACCTACCAACCACTCAGGCATTGGCAGTGGTGGTTAAACTGCAAGCGGATTCCCAGCCATGTCCCCTGTACCCCCCCCCCCCCCCCCCCGCAGGGCTTTCTAGTTATCCGCATGGCAGCACAGTGAGTAGCACAGCTGAACCAATCACAATAACCCATTCACTCCCTGATCCCCCCTACTATAGCTGCTGTTGGTTTGTCCCAAAGACAAGCTACCAGTCTATTTGCAGTACTTAGGCCACCTTGACCAGATAGGAAAAGCGCTTCGTGCCACATTGGGCTCTAACCTTTATCCCTCACAGCTGGAGTAGTTACTTGTAGTTGTAAATGAGGAGCTAATTAGCCATTTACTTTGGGGTTTGTGTGTGTTTAGTCTGCCCTCCCATCCCAGTTAGAATTGTGTAGTTGCATCTGCAGTGTTATTTTTACCCTATCTGGGGTTGTGTAATTATATTAATTTAAAGGGTAACTTTACCTTCATCATGTTGATACAGTCCATTATTTTTCTCTATCCACATATAAAATCCCATCCTGATAATGCGACTGTTGTACACTAATGCTGCATGACTTCCCAGAAAGCAGTACAGGCTGCGGCACTAATCTAAATCACATGTTTGGCCCTGTGCCGCGTGGATTTTATGTGTATGCGGTTATTTATACAGTGGAAGCTCAGCTGGGCTCTCCCTACAGAGCGAGGGGCTCCAGGTTTGGGTTGCTAAGCGGATGGGAGTGACCCAGTTGGGGGAATACGCTAATCCCAGTCTCAGTACAGATACAGTAATGGGAAGCATGTGTGTTGGGGGTCATTTCCCACTGAGCGGGGCTTTTGCACCCCCTCTGGGGACTGCGGGGATTCACAGCGTCCTGCCCCGGCCAGGGTCACATGACATGTCAATGGGTCCTTTTAGTTTTGTTATTATTTGGTACAGACCTGGGCTGCACAATAACAGGATAGAGCTTGGCAGGAATCCCATATGATAGGCACGTGCCCGGTAGCATTGGCTCGGTGCCCACCCACCGCAGAATGAGGGGGCCGCTGTGTATTATGCAAAGGGAACTTTTTAGATTCAATGCATTATGTTTTTTACCCATAATGCAGAGAGGGTGGTTTTTTTTTACCCACAATCCCGGCATAATCGTTGGCATGATTGCACTCTAAATAGTATTAATAGGGATTGCCTCATTTCCCTCCCTTGATGCTGAAATAACGGCTGCACGCCTGCGACACGGGCCGAGGTGGGAACCCTGGAATAACCGCCAGTTTCAGGGCGGCAGTAGCTCCAGGTTCCCCCTGTGCCAACTGGTGCAAAGAATGAGATGGCAGCCCAGAACGCGTCCATATCTGCGCTATCACACTTGGGAGTGGGTCTGTAAATCAGCCCTAATATATATATAGTATATAGTGCTACTGTACGCAGGGCTGTAAGTTTGTACAGTACATGGGGGGTAACACAATACACCTAACTGTGTTAGGCCCCCTCAGTGGGGCAACTTATGGTGCCCATACACGTGACTGGCAATGCCCACACTGCACTGCTCCACCCGTCCTTACCAGGACCCCTGTCCCACTACTGTGCGCCCCCTATAGTCACACTCCCCATGCCCGATGCTACCTTCTTATTACGGGTGCGCCAAATCTGCTATTTTGGGATTCTGCCAAACCCCGAATCCTTCGCAAAAGATTTGAGCAAATGATGCAATGGAAGGGTTAAAAAGTCCCTGTTTATATGATGAAAAGTCACGATTGAAAGGATTTGGTTTTGGTTTGGCCAGGCACGTATATGTATGTATGTATAACTTTATTTATAAAGCGCCACAAGGATACGCAGCGCTGTACAGTCTTACAATATACACAATTACACCCAGGGAGAATAATAAATAAATACAATATATATATATAAATGCACAGGGAGTAAGTGCCATGTGGTGTGGTCCCTGCCCCGTAGAGCTTACAATCACCCAACTCCTTATAGAGATGCACCAAACCCAGAATGTTTAGAGAAAGAGTTGGGCAACTACTGAGCCGAACCCTAATTTGCTTATGGAAATGAGGCTATGGAAGGGTTAAACATGTTCCCGTAACCTGAAGTCACATGACTAAGGGCTCTGATGCGGTTGGGACAAACACTTGGATTTGGCCAAATCGTAATCCTCCTAAAAAGGCCGAATCTTCCCCAAACCCAATCCTGGTTCGGCGCATCCCTACGTCTTACAGACCCTGTGTGTATCAGACCCCTTGGTTCCCCTCACAGGGCCCCTGCCATAGCAACGGCCAGAGCCGCTCTGATCCGGCATGGGAACCGCACTGAGCTCTAACAACTGGCGGCTGGGGCAGCTGTTCCACAGGGCAGCAGGGGTACAAGGTTTCATTCTATGCACAGATATATACACATATACACATAAACACAGATATATACACACATACATACACATATACACAGATATACACACATATACACACACATATATACACACATATACACATATACACACACATATATACACACATATACACATATATACACACATATACACACATATATACACACATAGTTACATAGTTACATAGGGTTGAAAAAAGACCATTGTCCATCAAGTTCAACCCATCCGAGTAAACCCAGCACTCACAACCTATACACTCACATACATAACTATATATACACACACATACACATATATATATACACACATATACACACATACACACACATATACACAGATATACACACACATATACTGTATACACACATATACACACACACATACACATATATATACACTATACAGCTAATCAGATCTTTGGTTTTCTTTTCTTCCAGGACTGTAATAATAGTCTATACAAGATGGCCCCCATTCTACACTCTACCCATTCGACACTCTCCCTAAGCCTAATCCTATGTGCACTCTCCCTAAGGCTCATCTCTGGCACTCACACAGGTATGTACCGTGCAGTTGCATTTCAGCCTTGCACTAATCTCCATTGTTCTCCAGCTCTTTGGCCGTATGATCTGTTACAGCGTCCCACATTCGGGGGTTTAGCCGAATCCAAAAAAAAGTGGATTGGGTGCAAAACCCCCTAAAGTCAGGGTACGTGGTGCAGTAGGAGTATAACAGCACGGAGACCAATGGCCGGGCCACCTGCCCCACCCCCTGAGCTGCCCCCATACCCACGTCTGACAGTGACCCCCCCCCCAGCCTGGGGTAGCTCATATCCCACCTTATATACAGTAGGGGGAGTGGCCTCTCCCAAGCACAACATGCATCAATGGCCGCCCTCTCCCTAATGAAACAGAGGGTCTATCCTAGCGTCCATTCCCCCCATAGTTACAATCACTGGGTGCAACCATTTTTGCAAAAGGAAAGGGAGGGGGCACAATATCAAAAGACAGTATTTTGGTCTCCCTTTATACAATGTCATGGCATTGAAATCCGTTGTGTTAGTGTATGATGGGCATTAAATGAAAGCGAGGCAGCTGCAATACTTACTGATATCTAGCCCTACATCTGCTTCACTTCCTGTTCTGGGCTAATCCCGCCCATTGCTGAGTCAGAGGGCGGTACCAGTTAGTGGTTATAAGGGTTTTTTGGTTTTTTTTGCTGTAAAGCTGTACAAACGGGACCTGAGGTGATGCTGGGAGTTGTAGTTTTTTTATGGGGTGGGGCATTTGTATAAATCCGCTAATATAATGCCAGTATACCCACAGCAAACTGCTGGAATAGTAATTGTTATTGTGCTTTCCCCCTCAGCCATCGAGTGCAGCTGTGGAACAACATATACCATGAAGCCCAGTGAAAAGGACGTTACCATAAAGTGCACCAACATCGCTGAAAAGGAGACATTTACAGTGACCTGGAAACAAAAGGACGACAAAGGGAAATGCCAGGGAAAGCAGATCCAGTCTCTGCAGATCCGGCCCAAAGTAACAAACCACACTGAGACCGACACTGCTTCCCTCAATTACTATCCCGACTACAAAGTTGCAGCGCTCACTATCTACAACATACGGGAGAATAAGAGCTACTGCATCGGGGTGGAGTCGACGGAGGATATCCTTAAGCCAACTGATTGCACCTTTACGGTGGTGGTGGAAGGTGAGGAGAGCGGTTAGGGATTAGTTCTCTATTGGTCTAATGTGTTGGGCTTCGTGTGATTGGTCAGTGAGTACCATAGTGGCCCCAGTGACCTATTAGGGTCTTTGTTGCTTAGTTGGAGTGCAATGTTGGGGCCAATCAGAAGTGCTAATGTTTCCTGATGGGCCCCAACACTGCACCCCAAACTGAGCAGGTCACTGGGGCCACTACTCCCACAAATTCTCCTTTATCCCCTTTCCATCTCTTCTCCTCTTATAATTCTTCCCTCTCTCTTTCCCACTCCCTCATTGTCCCCTCGTCTGTCTTTTCTCCTTCACCTTTTTTTATCCTTCTCTCCTTCTCCCCCTTTTCCATCCTCCCCAATGGTTTGACCTTAGTCTTCTTCATCCTCCTTTCCACCCTGTCTTCTTTTCTCCCTACCCCCCTTCCCACTCCGTGCCCCGTCCATTTCTACCCTACCCCCTGGCTATGAAGTTCCTTCAAGGTAAAGAGACCACAAAGAGGGGCAATAGGGGGCCCAAATAGGGTTGCCACCTGGCCAATATGAGTGATGCCTGATGCCAATGTTATTAATAGAGAATAAAGATGGGAACCCTAGACTCAAAAAGCTCAGGACCATAGATGCCCATACCATTGTGCAAGTGGATGAGAGTTGCAGCTGTGAGTGGCCTAGGGTACGGCAAGGGGAATCATGGTGCCAGCTGGTTGGTTGGATTAGAGGGTCCAATGAAGCCTGTGCCTATGGAAGATCTGCCAGTATCACTGGGAACCAGTCTGGCCCAGACCCCCAGTCTGTACTTTTCCTGTCCAGTTTGTATAATGTTCCGGGGGGGGCACTGTTGTGCGCCTCCTATTTATACAAAGCCCCTGAATGAAGTGAATATGGACCCCTGCGAAATTCTGCACAGATGGCATCAACGTTTGGCATCTTTTTGTTCTTTATTCCCAGAGAAAGAGCCACCTCCCTCCCAACAACCACTTGCAGCCAACGGTAACAAAGGTGAGTATTTTTGTATTTTTGTCTCCTGTTTGAATAAAGTACCCCCTATTGTAATATATAAGGATATTATAGCTCACCAAGGAGTTCCATGACCATATAAAGGCAAGAGACAGAGGTTCATGAAATGCTTTGGTGACTTCTAATAGCCTCATATTTTACAACAGGGGGTACATTATTTATTATAATATACAAGTTTCAGGGAGTCATGTGACAGAAATTACATCACTACATAACTGATGACATCACTAAGCACCGACTATAACTAATGATATCACTAAGCTCCGATTATAACTGATGACATCACTAAGCACCAATTATAACTACTGTAATGATTTCACTAAGCACCGACTATAACTGATGACATCACCAATTATAACCTATATAAATGATGATATCACTAAGAACCATTTTTAAGGATATAATTTACAACTATTCATGGCTCTTGTGTATTATATAGTAAATAATACATATTTTACAACAGGGGGTACATTATTTATTATAATACACAAGGTTCAGTGAGTCATGTAACAGAAATGACATCACCAAGCTCCAATTATAACCTATGACATCACTAAGCTTAGTTTATAAGGATATAATTTCATGATATTCATGGCTCTTGTGTATTATAAGTATATATATATACAAGCTCCGCCCCCCCTCCCAACCAGCGTTGATAGAACTGGGCCCCACATGAAAATCTTTTTAGGGGCCCCATTCTGCAGCTCACATTCTTTTTACTGACATTTTCCTTAGTGTCGGAGGCTTCCGAGTCGGACAAAGGAGATGATGGAAAGCCAGGTGGTAAGTGTTTAACATTTTTATTTAGTTACGGGGGGAATTGATTTCACACGCGCAAATAAAATAATAGAGAACGCTGTACCTTGCCATCTCCTGTTGGAACAGATAAGGCTCTAATATCACCTTGAACATCCTTTTCTATGGGACAGCTATTACTGCAGCCTATTGGAGGGATATTTTCCTATTGGCCAAGGGGTGTTATGGGTAATATATGGTATAAAATGGGAGGAGCCACCATGTTCTCTCTCTTTGGACTCCACTCTCTGGAGGGGGTGGGGCTGCTGGAGAACCTGGGGTTTTAGTGAAGGAGTCGCCGCCATGTCCCTATAATATGGAGGGCTCCTTAGTGGGGCTTCATGACTGAGGGGTTTGTAGTGAGTTATAGGGAAGCCCCTGTTATAGCTGCTCTATGGGTGTGACAGGGTTAACTGTGTATTGGGAGGTCCCCTCTGGCCTATATGTAGGGGGCATATATCCCTGATAAACCAAATGTGCCCATTGGTGGGGTTATGTTGCTGGGCTATGTGCCAGAAGGGAAGGGATGGCTGTATTATTGTGGGTGTTACTTGGCCTTTAAACCTATGAAGTTGGCGGATATGGCATGTGGGTGGTTCCGGATATGCAAAAACTGTCATCTCTTTATTCTACAGGTATCAAATATCTCTGGTTTCTGACTTTGCTGATTTTGGTTGTCATAGTAGCAGCTACCTTCTTCATTTATAAGGTGAGGCATGGGGTTCACTTGCATTTTGATTGGTGCCTGTGCCACCGACCAATCGAAACGCACCAACATTAGGGTTAGACTTATCTTTTCATCAGACCTTTACTACTAACTCCCCAGTCTGCCATTTTAACCAGCCCCTGGTTGCTAGGGTGCGGTATCCCTGCAAGTCAAATAGCAGATTTAACGATGAGAGGCCAATGGGTGTTAATAAAGATTTCCTAGTAATAGTTCCCCTTTATTATTTCCTTCCAACAAAAACCATCATGGGGGGTGCCCTTGGCAGGCAAAGAATTGCTGGGATCCAGTGGTACTGACTAAGGGTACGTTGGGGTACTTACTAAGGGTATGCTGGGGTACTTACTAAGGGTATGCTGGGGTACTTACTAAGGGTATGCTGGGGTACTTACTAAGGGTATGCTGGGGTACTTACTAAGGGTATGCCACTGGGGCCAATTAGTTGTATGGGGGCAGGGTCGGACTTCCGGGGTCACTGGGAAAATACTTGATGGGCGTGGCCCCCACCGACCCGGTACGTAGCACGAGGGAGGAGCTTGTGACTGGGGTGGGGGTACAATTGTGGCCGTACAGTGACCAATGAGTGTTGTGTTTGCAGAGAAAGCTGCAGGATTTACAGCGGCAGGTACATAATTTGCAGCAAGCAATGTGGGAAGAAGACGTCCAATCAGAGACGAGCAAAATGTGCCCCCAACCAAAGCCAGCAGCGAATGGGCAGCCGGATTTCTCCACTTTCATTTCCACCTCCGAGACCTAAGGGTGGATTTATTCAAGGTTTATTGGATCATTTATTCAGGTTTTTGCTGTGATTTGAGAAAAAAAAAGTCCCCAATTTGGATAATGGAATTTTCGAGATTTATCAATTGAGAGAATCGCCAACGGCAACGCGGCATTGGGCAGCGCCTTCTAACCTCCCTGGGTTTCCGAGAACAAGTCGACTTATTCGCCAAATCAATGATCCGATGATTTCAAGAGGTTTTTAAAAATAGACAAAAATGTCGCACAATCCCCTGTATCTTTGGAAGTAACGTGGGTTCCGCTTTAACTTGCCCTTTAATCAAGGGGAAACGCGGAGCCAGCGAAAACGATTACGACAATTTAACCGCAAATTTACGTTTTGACTTAAATCCTCATTAACGGAATCCTGCCAATGTGGATAATGGGGCTCATACTCATCCATTTCCCACCGCACCCCCTAACCCCCTGCAGGGCCCCCCCCCACCCACCCTGGGCATCTATTGACAAACAGCAGCTTTTACTCCCCCTCCCTTTTTAAAAAAACTGTACACAGACTTATCTACACGAGAGGTGGACGATTGGACAGTTTGCACAGAGTATTAATTTGAGCCTCCGCACTCACCGTCCTAAGGCAGACACGCACCCACAGCCCCCTGCGAAGGAGTGCAGATACACTGTAATATGAGTCCGTGCACAGTTCCATATACCTATGGCACATAGGGATTCCCCTGTACTAAGCACAATTCAGCAGGAACAGCCCCCTAAGTTTACTCATAGCCTGTACAGAGAGATACCATAAAACTATGGCACATAGGGATTCCCCTGTACTAAGCACAATTCAGCAGGAACAGCCCCCTAAGTTTACTCATAGCCTGTACAGAGAGATACCATAAAACTATGGCACATTGGGATTCCCCTGTACTAAGCACAATTCAGCAGGAACAGCCCCCTAAGTTTGCCCATAGCCTGTACAGAGAGATACCATAAAACTATGGCACATAGGGATTCCCCTGTACTAAGCACAATTCAGCAGGAACAGCCCCCTAAGTTTGCTCATAGCCTGTACAGAGAGATACCATAAAACTATGGCACATAGGGATTCCCCTGTACTAAGCACAATTCAGCAGGAACAGCTCCCTAAGTTTGCTCATAGCCTGTACAGAGAGATACCATAAAACTATGGCACATAGGGATTCCCCTGTACTAAGCACAATTCAGCAGGAACAGCCCCCTAAGTTTGCTCATAGCCTGTACAGAGAGATACCATAAAACTATGGCACATAGGGATTCCCCTGTACTAAGCACAATTCAGCAGGAACAGCCCCCTAAGTTTGCTCATAGCCTGTACAGAGAGATACCATAAAACTATGGCACATAGGGATTCCCCTGTACTAAGCACAATTCAGCAGGAACAGCCCCCTAAGTTTGCTCATAGCCTGTACAGAGAGATACCATAAAACTATGGAGGCAGCATAGGGATTCCCCTGTACTAAGCACAATTCAGCAGGAACAGCCCCATATGATGGCTACATGAAAGCTGGTTAGTGCTGCCCTGTGCATTCTTTCCATGGGCATGGCAAAAAAAATATTTTTGCTGCGCTGGACGCGGCAGAGCTTTTTGTCCCTAATCACATTTTTTAAATGTTGGCAGGTGTTCCTGTATTAGGCACAATTCAGCAGGAACAGCCTGAAAAACTATGGCAGCATAAGGATTCCCCTGTACTAAGCATAATTCACAATGTACTAAGGGGGCCCCGCAAAAATGGTCCCAGTCCGACCCTGTCTATGTGTACAAAGCTTTATTTTTAATGTTTTATATTTTTATATTCAATTTAATCTATTCACTTTGCCTTTATATCCATTATCATATCACTGTTGCTTAGATCATCACTGGCCAATCAGCTTGCAGGCAGGCACTGTGTGGCTATGTATTATAGGAATTGACGTGTGTATGTGATTGGGCAGCTAACAGACTTATCCACTGATTATAGGAAATTGTGAAACCCCAGGGGCGGGGTATAAAGCAGCGCCTGAACTACCTGCTGGTCAGGTGGTTTAAAGGACAAATAACCTGCATTTTAATGTGAATTTGTTGCACTCCAGTCTCTTAAGCTCGTTACGATTTATTTGTAAAGGAAAACTCTTTTATATATAAATAAAGTGTTTCAAAAAAGGATACTGAGAGTTATGGGAAATATCTGTGCTATAGGGGGACCCGGTACATCCGCTCACAGGGTTAAACTGCCCCCACTGTGTGGGAAGCCGTATAATACGACGTAGGGAGAGGGTTAAAGGGCCAGTAGGTTAAAAACAAATACTGAAAAGGGACAAAACACTTGTAGGATATGTAAGAAAATGATCCTTTTACTTGTTTTATTGATAAAAGGAAATGGAAGGCCACGCCCTGACCCCCCCAGCCACTCCCCAATAATGCCAGAACTCCTCCCACAATTCATAAGCTCCACCCACTCTTGCCCCTGCCCCTTTTATGACCTGCAAATTCCATTTTTCCATCTCGGGGTTCCCTTCAGCTGTGAGGCCCCTGATTGCAGTACCCCCTGTAGCCCCAAATGGGGGTCCCCTCAGTTCTACTGTGTGTCAGACAGAATAGAGGCGGAGTTTACTGCATAAGCGCCATTACTGGGAGGGGAATCTGCATCTGAGGAAGATGCGTTGCTGCAACTTAGGGGCCATAGGTTTTCACAGTCTGTTTTCATAGGAATAATGGTCTCTAATTTTGAAAATGGGGCAGGACTTTCCTTGATTTACGCAGCAATCAACCAATCACTGATCACTACATTATAGCCCCGCCCTGTGACACCACTGACTCCACCCCCAGCTTTCAGCAAGAGGAAAGGCGATAACCCTAACCCATACACTGTATATCCAATGCGCTATAGTCATGTGGGTGTGGCAGGCCCTCAGCTGGGGGGCAGGTGTGGCCTGAGAGGCGGGCCCTCAACTGGGGGGCAGGTGTGGCCTGAGAGGCGGGCCCTCAGCTGGGGGGCAGGTGTGGCCTGAGAGGCGGGCCCTCAGCTGGGGGGCAGGTGTGGCCTGAGAGGCGGGCCCTCAACTGGGGGGCAGGTGTGGCCTGAGAGGCGGGCCCTCAGCTGGGGGGCAGGTGTGGCCTGAGAGGCGGGCCCTCAGCTGGGGGGCAGGTGTGGCCTGAGAGGCAGGCCCTCAACTGGGGGACAGTTGTGGCCTGAGAGGTTGGCCCTCAGCTGGGGGGCAGGTGTGGCCTGAGAGGCGGGCCCTCAGCTGGGGGGCAGGTGTGGCCTGAGAGGCGGGCCCTCAGCTGGGGGGCAGGTGTGGCCTGAGAGGCGGGCCCTCAACTGGGGGACAGGTGTGGCCTGAGAGGCGGGGCCTCAGCTGGGGGGCAGGTGTGGCCTGAGAGGCGGGCCCTCAGCTGGGGGGCAGGTGTAGCCTGAGAGGCGGGCCCTCAACTGGGGGGCAGGTGTGGCCTGAGAGGTGGGCCCTCAGCTGGGGGGCAGGTGTGGCCTGAGAGGTGGGCCCTCAGCTGGGGGGCAGGTGTGGCCCGAGAGGCGGGCCCTTTGCTCACGCTTACTGGTGGGCCCCGCCTCCCCCGGTCCGACACTGGCTTTAGTTAATACAGACCCATAACCTGGGCCAGGAGCCCTAGAGATTCCAAGGCAATTTAAGGGGGAGCTGCAGGTAAGTGCAGGTAAGTACAGATTAGTAATCTCTCTGTTGGCATTGCCGGCCCATTAAATGCAGATGCCATGTGAGGCTACAATTTATTGTTATTTATTAGTAATCTTTCAATTCAGACCCTCACCTATTTGTACTCCAGTCTTTCATTCAAATCAGTGCGTAGTTGCTAGGGTAATCCGGGCCCTGGCAACCCGAATTTGCAGACTGGAAAGCTGCTAAAGAAGAAGCTCAAAAACTCAAAGACCACAAATAATAACAAATGAAGACCAATTGCAAAGTCAAAAACACCCTTCAATGCCCCGGCGGCAGGAGGCGGCTGTGTGTTACTTACATTGTTGCTGAATCACAAACTGTATTTGGGGGTAATTGTGCCCCAGACTGTGCCCGGCGGGGGGCCCCTACAGACCCAGCTATGGTGGAGGCCCCTGTTTACAGTCAGTGACGGAGTATCTTGGGAAAGTACAGGCTAAAGAGAGACCGGGGCAGCACAATAGCTGGGGGGCAGCTCAGAGCACAATAGCTGGGGGGCAGCTCAGAGCACAATAGCTGGGGGGCAGCTCAGAGCACAATAGCTGGGGGGCAGCTCAGAGCACAATAGCTGGGGGGCAGCTCAGAGCACAATAGCTGGGGGGCAGCTCAGAGCACAATAGCTGGGGGGGGGGGCCACGGGAAATTAGCAGTTATGGAAAGAGACAGATCCCAAAGTGTTTCCTACATAAAAACATACATTTGGCACCGCCGCCCAGATATATGGGGGTTATTGTGGAGTCTGATATATATATATACTGCGTTTTTAACACTCAAAAGTTTTGACCACGCCACTTTTTGGCCACACCCCATTTAAAAAAAAAAAAATACTCCTTTTATACAGTTGAAATGGTGGGATCAGACACAAATGTGCTATTCCCTCATACTGTACTACCTAAGGAAAACAATATAGCAACTCCTACACATACTGTAAATACAAATATACAGAGAAGGCAAACAGTTATAAGTGAGTTATAACTATGTACCAGTTTTGCCCCCACATACACAGTGCCCCATAGACAGTACCCCCATACACTGCCCCCATAGACAGTACCCCCATACACAGTTCCCCCAATACACAGTACCCCCAATGGCCCAATAGTCAGTACCCCCCATACACAGTGCCCCATAGACAGTACCCCCCATACACCGTACCCCCATACACTGCCCCCATACACAGTTCCCCCAATACACAGTGCCCCCCATACACAGTACCCCCCATACACAGTGCCCCCATAGACAGTACCCCTCGTAGACAGTGCCCCCATAGACAGTACCACCCATACACAGTACCCCCCATAGAAACTGCCCCATAGACAATACCCCCATACACAGTACCCCCCATACACAGTGCCCCCAATTGACCCCATAGACAGTAGCCCCCATACACAGTTCTCCCATAGAAACTGCCCCCAATAGACTGTACCCCCATACACAATGCCCCCATAGACAATACCCCCCCATACACAGTACCCCCCCATACACAGTACCCCCATATGCACTCTGGCGTCTTCTGCGACTCTGCTCCTTAAGTGGCAGCGACAGGCCCTTTTATAAGCTTGGCCCTGTGCGTCACATGTACCCATGGGGCGCAACCCTATAAAAGGGCCTGTTGCTGCCACTTAAGGAGCAGAGCCACAGAAGAAGCCGGAGAGCCCGGCTCCAGCCAGAGCATCCCACGGTGCTGGATAGTTCAATGAATGTCCTGCATTTCTGTAATCTGTTATTGATATATCATTGAACTATCGAAACAGCGGGATGCGCTATAAAAAGCGGGACAGTTGGGGGTATGTGAATGGAATGGTTTGGTCTCGTGTGTATCTGCCTGTTCTGCCTGCCACCTATAGCTATGTAGGTACTGAGCCTCTGTGTGTGGGCGAAACCTTGACGCAGGAATGTCAGTAACACAAAGTGCCCCGAGGGAATAGACCAGATGCTTATCTCAGGGCACGATGTGGTCTGGTTTGTTCTCTAAAACCTGCTCAGGTCTGTGCTTTGCTCTTTACAAATATCATTTCCATCTAAAAAAATTCCTAGAAACGCTGTATAAGTCAAAACAACTTGCCTGGCCCCATCCCATCACCTCATTGCAACATGTCCTGTTCCCCAGTCACCGTATTCATGTTTATATCCGTGGGGGCAGCCATGATTGCTCCCTAGAGCAGCAACAGGCTCAGAATGTGCCCATTAACAGGGAGATACCAGGCGCCATATCTGGGTTCTACTGGCCCAAAAACATGGCCTCCTAACTGGCGCTCATTCACATATGGACAGAACATGCCACTGGGCCAAGTTTATGGTCTGTCTGTCCCTTTAACTGATCATTTTGTAGGTCCTAGCAGGCACGTCCGCTGGTTTAAGACTTGCGAGGCCCAACACAGGCGGGCACCGTGCCACCCCAGTGGATAGTCACATGACCAGTGTTAAATGCCAAGTTATAAGGAAAGTGGTGGCTTTAGAGAAAGCTCAGAACCCTACAAGGGAAGTCATACAGACACTTTGCCTAAATCCAAAACCTGCAGCCCCATCCCGAATCTAATTGGCTCCATAAACTCACTGGTCAGGCCCCAATGACCGGAGCAGACAGATATGCACATATTGCTTTGCCAACGGGTTTAATATTTGCTGCCCCCCCTACAGAAGTCCAGGCTGGACCTGCATTCAACTTATACCACCCCTGTTCCCCCCAAACGCTGAATACTCATGCCATTATACTACCTATCACTGATCACTGGTGTAACTTGGGGCCCCCATGGCCCCCCAGCTGCCCACACCCCAGGGTCTACTCCCCCGTACCAGAGTTAGATATAAAAGAACAAGATGGGGGACGGCAGGTAGTCAGAGGGGGCCCCTGTAGTCTCAGGTAGATACCCCACTGTGAGCCATAATGGCGCAGAAACGCACAGAGGTTTCCATCAACTGCACCAACGTTAAACCTCACAAGCAAATAGAAGTGATTTATTGAGGTTGGAAATGGTATCTCCCATATTAAAGAGCCACACTGAGATTTGATGGAGCTACAGATGCAACGTATTTCACCATTAGTGACATCAGTGGATACGGAGGCTACACCTATTTATGGAGGCAAAAAACAACATCATAAAAGAAGGCCAATGATTCGATGAAGTGAATGTGACAGGTGAGAGCAGCTGGTAACCTCCCTGGGCTGCTCCCCCACTATTTTAGCACTTATGCCAGCCATCTTGCATCTTGCCCTACTGTCTTCATCTTGCCCTACTGTCTCCATCTTGTCCTACTGTCTCCATCTTGCCCTACTGTCTCCATCTTGCCCTACTGTCTCCATCTTGTCCTACTGTCCTCCATCTTGCCCTACTGTCTCCATATTGCCCTGCTGTCTCCCTCTTGCCCTACTGTCTCCATCTTGCCCTACTGTCTCCATCTTGCCCTGCTGTATCCATCTTGCCCTACTGTCTACATCTTGTCCTGCTGTCTCCATCTTGCCCTGCTGTCTCCATCTTGCCCTACTGTCTCCATCTTGCCCTACTGTCTCCATCTTGCCCTACTGTCTCCATCTTGTCCTACTGTCTCCATCTTGCCCTACTGTCTCCATCTTGTCCTACTGTCTCCATCTTGCCCTACTGTCTCCATATTGCCCTGCTGTCTCCCTCTTGCCCTACTGTCTCCATCTTGCCCTACTGTCTCCATCTTGTCCTGCTGTATCCATCTTGCCCTACTGTCTACATCTTGTCCTGCTGTCTCCATCTTGTCCTGCTGTCTCCATCTTGCCCTACTGTCTCCATCTTGCCCTACTGTCTCCATCTTGCCCTACTGTCTCCATTTTGTCCTGCTGTCTCCATCGTATCCTACTATCTCCATCTTGCCCTACTGTCTCCATCTTGCGCTACTGTCTTCATCTTGCCCTACTGCCTCCATCTTGCCCTACTGTCTCCATCTTGTCCTGCTGTCTCCATCTTGCCCTACTGTCTCCATTTTGTCCTGCTGTCTCCATCGTATCCTACTATCTCCATCTTGCCCTACTGTCTCCATCTTGCCCTACTGTCTCCATCTTGCCCTACTGTCTCCATCTTGCCCTGCTGTCTCCATCTTGCCCTGCTGTCTCCATCTTGCCCTGCTGTCTCCATCTTGCCCTGCTGTCTCCATCTTGCCCTGCTGTCTCCATCTTGCCCTACTGTCTCCATCTTGCCCTACTTTCTCCATCTTGCCCTACTGTCTCCATCTTGTCCTGCTGTCTCCATCTTGTCCTACTGTCTCCATCTTGTCCTACTGTCTCCATCTTGCCCTACTGTCTCCATCGTATCCTACTATCTCCATCTTGTCCTGCTGTCTCCATCTTGTCCTACTGTCTCCATCTTGCCCTACTGTCTCCATTTTGTCCTGCTGTCTCCATCGTATCCTACTATCTCCATCTTGCGTTACTGTCTTCATCTTGCCCTACTGCCTCCATCTTGTCCTGCTGTTTCCATCTTGCCCTACTGTCTCCATCTTGTCCTGCTGTTTCCATCTTGCCCTACTGTCTCCATCTTGTCCTACTGTCTCCATCTTGCCCTACTGTCTCCATCTTGCCCTACTGTCCCCATCTTGCCCTACTGTCTCCATCTTGCCCTACTGTCCCCATCTTGCCCTACTGTCCCCATCTTGCCCTACTGTCTCCATCTTGCCCTACTGTCCCCATCTTGCCCTACTGTCTCCATCTTGCCCTACTGTCTCCATCTTGCCCTACTGTCTCCATCTTGCCCTACTGTCTCCATCGTATCCTACTTTGTCCATCTTGCATTATTTTGAATTTTAAAGGACACAAGGGATCTTGGCACACCTGCCTTAGAATATAATAATAATACAAACTTTATTAACTATTATATTAAAATCAATAAAAATAGAAAAAACTAAAGAAGGAAAATGTAAAAATCTGTACTCACCCTACTACCTTCTCCTGGATTCTACTGGGCTAAATTACTTGTAAATCATAGATATTGTTCCATTGTTGCCGGCTGCCTTCTTACTTAGATTGCTGTTAGTGCCCAGAGAGTAGCTCTTTCCTAGACAAACGTAGCAACTGTTGCTGGGGAGTAACTCACTGTAGGGAGCATTGGGCTTATCACTTTAACCGTTCGTTTCATAAACTTTCCAGCATAATAGGAAGATTGGACCCCAGCACATTCGCTAAGTATATTCTTCCTGCTTTCCCTTAAATATCATTTAGGGCCGGTAAGTATTTGACTAATTAGATTTTATTTCCACAGGAAGATACAGTTGTCACCAAAACAAATGCGGCTCTCAGAATCACAAAAGATCAAATTATAACGACGGGTATAGGCAAAGTCAGTCCGGGGACCATATCAGCGAGCCAATGCGGTCCCCGATCAGACTAGATTTTCTAACCTGCCCGATCAAGATCTGGACGATTTCAGGTTAGATGCCGGTCGGGCAGGCCCGTCGGTAGTGCCCCTACACGGCCCGATTAGCTGCCGAATCAGTCTAAGGGACCCATATCGGCAGCTAGAATCGGCCTGTGTATGGGGACCTTTAGGTACCCCCACCACTAAGAACAATTACTTAGCGTTCACTAATTCAAGAGGCGATATTAATCAATTGCACAAAACATATACCTATTATATGGGGATATCTCCACAAGTTCGCTCATATGGTTATCAATTGTAGGTAGGGCTCGTTACTAAATATTACAACATTTATGCATAAGAGTGAACTTATGGGGGCCCTGGAATAGAACGATGAAGGAGTTGAGGGTACGGGGCCATGACAAGGATAGGAAAAAGGGCCGGGAAAGTGTTTGGCGCTAGGGTAAGGACACTATGGGGCACATTTACTTATCCACGAACGCTCCGAGGGTTTGTTCGATCGGTCCAATCGTACTTTCCGCAACTTTTTCGTACTTTGTGCAACTTTTACGGCGCTTGCAAAACTTTTTCTGGGCTTTTGCGAATTTTTTGACGCTTGGGCGACTTTTTCGTATTTTTAGTGCGAAAAAATTGCTGCTGGTTACAATCGTTCGCTACGAAAATTTTGTGACTTTCGGATCGCCAATACGATATTATCGTGACTAATACGATTTTTTCATAAGCATTTTGCGATCTTCAGAAATTTTCGTTTCCAATCCGAATTTTTCCCATTTGGGATTCGAACTCGTGTTTTGATAAATCTGTCCCTATATATATTTGCGGCAATTTTTTGACCACACCCACTTTTAGCCACACCCACACAAGCCACTCCCCCATTTCCCTATACACACCCCTAAATTCTTACACGCTTCAACTTCAAAAATATGAGAATCCCAGCTGATGTGAGTAAATCCGGCTCCCTGTTCTCTGTTCCTGCAATTGGAGTTGGGAGCAATAAGCACAGTTTCCCAGCACTAACAAGTCTGTCCCTTTATCCCCATGTCTGATTCCTGTGCCACAGTTTCCCAGCACTGAACAAGTCTGTCCCTTTATCCCCATGTCTGATTCCTGTGCCACAGTTTCCCAGCACTGAACAAGTCTGTCCCTTTATCCCCATGTCTGATTCCTGTGCCACAGTTTCCCAGCACTGAACAAGTCTGTCCCTTTATCCCCATGTCTGATTCCTGTGCCACAGTTTCCCAGCACTGAACAAGTCTGTCCCTTTATCCCCATGTCTGATTCCTGTGCCACAGTTTCCCAGCACTGAACAAGTCTGTCCCTTTATCCCCATGTCTGATTCCTGTGCACAGTTTCCCAGCACTAACAAGTCTGTCCCTTTATCCCCATGTCTGATTCCTGTGTCACAGTTTCCCAGCACTAACAAGTCTGTCCCTTTATCCCCATGTCTGATTCCTGTGCCACAGTTTCCCAGCACTGAACAAGTCTGTCCCTTTATCCCCATGTCTGATTCCTGTGCCACAGTTTCCCAGCACTAACAAGTCTGTCCCTTTATCCCCATGTCTGATTCCTGTGCCACAGTTTCCCAGCACTAACAAGTCTGTCCCTTTATCCCCATGTCTGATTCCTGTGCCACAGTTTCCCAGCACTGAACAAGTCTGTCCCTTTATCCCCATGTCTGATTCCTGTGCCACAGTTTCCCAGCACTGAACAAGTCTGTCCCTTTATCCCCATGTCTGATTCCTGTGCCACAGTTTCCCAGCACTAACAAGTCTGTCCCTTTATCCCCATGTCTGATTCCTGTGCCACAGTTTCCCAGCACTGAACAAGTCTGTCCCTTTATCCCATGTCTGATTCCTGTGCCACAGTTTCCCAGCACTGAACAAGTCTGTCCCTTTATCCCCATGTCTGATTCCTGTGTCACAGTTTCCCAGCACTAACAAGTCTGTCCCTTTATCCCCATGTCTGATTCCTGTGCCACAGTTTCCCAGCACTAACAAGTCTGTCCCTTTATCCCCATGTCTGATTCCTGTGCCACAGTTTCCCAGCACTGAACAAGTCTGTCCCTTTATCCCCATGTCTGATTCCTGTGCCACAGTTTCCCAGCACTGAACAAGTCTGTCCCTTTATCCCCATGTCTGATTCCTGTGCCACAGTTTCCCAGCACTAACAAGTCTGTCCCTTTATCCCCATGTCTGATTCCTGTGCCACAGTTTCCCAGCACTGAACAAGTCTGTCCCTTTATCCCCATGTCTGATTCCTGTGCTACAGTTTCCCAGCACTGAACAAGTCTGTCCCTTTATCCCCATGTCTGATTCCTGTGCCACAGTTTCCCAGCACTAACAAGTCTGTCCCTTTATCCCCATGTCTGATTCCTGTGCCACAGTTTCCCAGCACTGAACAAGTCTGTCCCTTTATCCCCATGTCTGATTCCTGTGCCACAGTTTCCCAGCACTAACAAGTCTGTCCCTTTATCCCCATGTCTGATTCCTGTGCCACAGTTTCCCAGCACTGAACAAGTCTGTCCCTTTATCCCCATGTATACATAGTGAGGTTATCAATTTTTTTAATCAGATAAATATGCAGGACCTTGGAAAGTCATATTCACCTGTGTGTACAGGTATATATACCTGTTGCGCTGGAGTTGTAGGCACTGTTAGAATGTGTATATATCTATATATAATGCAAGGATCGAAGAAGCCGCTCACGCAGGACTTGTGAAAAATTCAATGGTGTTTATTGAAGGTGGTGTTCACCAACAAGACCTGCGTGAGCGGATTCTTTGATCCCTGCACTTATTCATTATATGAATGCTGCACCCAGGCAGATTTTTGCTACTAGACGTGAGTGCCGGCTTATTTATTATTTTTTATTCAATATATATATATATATATACACATACATATCTATCTATATATCTATACCAGTGCCTACAACTTCAGATGTGCTGGCTGCTGCTGCTCTGACTAACTACCGCTCCTCTGCCAAGTGCCAACATTATGACAACCGCTCCCCTACCCACTTACCCGCCAACCGCTCCCCTACCCACCACCCTCCTCTCCATCAGCTGCGCAACTGCGCATTTAAGGAGACAACTATATATAGAGCCTTAGCGCCCAGCCCTATTGCTCACAGACAGTATTCATTAATAGATATGTATAAATCGCAGGACACGAGATAATTACTAATATTTTATTAGTGATTCTGAGAGCCGCATTTGTATTGGTGACAACTGTATCTTCCTGTGGAAATAAAATCGAATTAGTCAAATACTTACCGGCCCTAAATGATATTTACGGGAAAGCAGGAAGAATATACTTAGCGAATGTGCTGGGGTCCAATCTTCCTATTATGCTGGAAAGGTTAAAATGATAAGCCCACCTTCCTACTTGGACAACCCTTCCCCAATGTACCCAAGCACCCCCAAACACTAACCAACCATATACTCACCTCTGCAAGACCATCTATTGCTTCAGACTGGAAATCACCCACCCCACCAACCATTACAGAAGTGCTACGGCGGGGCAACAGCAATAAGGACTCTGAATACAGAATGGCAAGACTCTCCAACCAAACTCAACGCCACATGGACACTTGGCAAATCTGGGAGTATCGTGGGTTGGCAAACCCACAACCATCTTTAGACTTTCTCTCAAACACTGAGCCCTAAACCCAAACTCCATCTAACCGATCCTTCTACAGGTATCATTCCGAACGCTACGGACCCCATAATCCAGAGACAATTCAACTATACCAGAACTAATCATTTTATTTCCCCACTGTTTATTCTACCCTAGGGGCAGATTTTGTTTTCTTGTTCCACTGTCTCTCTCCATCCCTCTCACTCTCTCTGTTCCCCCCTCCAAACCTTTCCTATTACTACTCTTCAAACTTCTTCGGTTTATTCTTACATTCT
Source organism: Xenopus tropicalis (assembly GCF_000004195.4). Classification (NCBI taxonomy): domain Eukaryota; kingdom Metazoa; phylum Chordata; class Amphibia; order Anura; family Pipidae; genus Xenopus; species Xenopus tropicalis. The sequence continues at coordinate 46,491,828 of NC_030686.2, forward strand.
CATAGCTTTTATACCATTTGTGTATGTGCAGGAATTTATTATCAAAAATAGAAGGAGACCTCCTCAGCTTCAAGGAGGGCCAGAGCAGAACAGGAATTTAAGCCGTATACAATGAGTAAGGGATGTGAACAGATAAGATGAAGTTGTTTTTAAAACCATATATTTCGTACGGTGCAAGCCATGCAAGGGTACTATTTGGGGAAAACTACTATTATGGGATGTTCAAGCCTTGCTGTTTGCAGTTACAAAATGGAGATACCCCCCAATAAGGGGTAATTATATCTTAGTTGGGATCAAGTACAGGTACTGTTTTATTATTACAGAGAAAAGGGAATCATTTAACCATTAAATAAACCCAATAGGGCTGTTCTGCCCCCAATAAGGGGTAATTATATCTTAGTTGGGATCAAGTACAGGTACTGTTTTATTATTACAGAGAAAAGGGAATCATTTAACCATTAAATAAACCCAATAGGGCTGTTCTGCCCCAATAAGGGGTAATTATATCTTAGTTGGGATCAAGTACAGGTACTGTTTTATTATTACAGAGAAAAGGGAATCATTTAACCATTAAATAAACCCAATAGGGCTGTTCTGCCCCAATAAGGGGTAATTATATCTTAGTTGGGATCAAGTACAGGTACTGTTTTATTATTACAGAGAAAAGGGAATCATTTAACCATGAAATAAACCCAATAGGGCTGTTCTGCCCCAATAAGGGGTAATTATATCTTAGTTGGGATCAAGTACAGTACTGTTTTATTATTACAGAGAAAAGGGAATCATTTAACCATTAAATAAACCCAATAGGGCTGTTCTGCCCCCAATAAGGGGTAATTATATCTTAGTTGGGATCAAGTACAGGTACTGTTTTATTATTACAGAGAAAAGGGAATCATTTAACCATTAAATAAACCCAATAGGGCTGTTCTGCCCCCAATAAGGGGTAATTATATCTTAGTTGGGATCAAGTACAGGTACTGTTTTATTATTACAGAGAAAAGGGAATCATTTAACCATTAAATAAACCCAATAGGGCTGTTCTGCCCCAATAAGGGGTAATTATATCTTAGTTGGGATCAAGTACAGGTACTGTTTTATTATTACAGAGAAAAGGGAATCATTTAACCATGAAATAAACCCAATAGGGCTGTTCTGCCCCAATAAGGGGTAATTATATCTTAGTTGGGATCAAGTACAGGTACTGGTTTAGCAGAGATACAGCCAGACAGTACTGGGAGTGACCGACGTAGCGATGTGGAAATGGGATGAATTGTGAGAGTGATGATCTCCTTACTGTTTAGCTGCCAACAATGCAAACAGAATATAGTCAACTACTTTCCAGGTTTATGTTAGATAACAATAACACAGATAGTTACAGAAGATTTTACTTGGCATCTATAGTTTGAATAACTATAATTATACTGGTTAATTGCTAACATTTAAGTATGGTTGTCATAGAGACTGCACTGTGGTAAATGTCTGTGTAATGGGAGCACTGAATCTGCTTCAGTTGCAGTATTATATTACCCCGCAGAATGGCTCTATATCAGTAGCCCTGATATTTGCAGCAGTTGCAGTATAATAATAACCTGCAGAGATGGCTAAGGGAGCCCAGCCTGAAGGCCAGTTAGGGGGGGATTTGGGGTGAGTGCTTATTTGTGCCCTGGGTACCCCTGGAACTATAGCGGGGTGACTGTTACCCCAATGTTTCTATATATCTGTAACCTTGTTATGGGCTAAGGGGGCCCAGCCTGAAGGCCAGTTAGGGGGGGATTTGGGGTGAGTGCTTATTTGTGCCCTGGGTACCCCTGGAACTATAGCGGGGTGAGTGTTACCCCAATGTTTCTATATATCTGTAACCTTGTTATGGGCTAAGGGGGCCCAGCCTGAAGGCCAGTTAGGGGGGGATTTGGGGTGAGTGCTTATTTGTGCCCTGGGTACCCCTGGAACTATAGCAGGGTGACTGTTACCCCAATGTTTCTATATATCTGTAACCTTGTTATGGGCTAAGGGGGCCCAGCCTGAAGGCCAGTTAGGGGGGATTTGGGGTGAGTGCTTATTTGTGCCCTGGGTACCCCTGGAACTATAGCGGGGTGACTGTTACCCCAATGTTTCTATATATCTGTAACCTTGTTATGGGCTAAGGGGGCCCAGCCTGAAGGCCAGTTAGGGGGGATTTGGGGTGAGTGCTTATTTGTGCCCTGGGTACCCCTGGAACTATAGCGGGGTGACTGTTACCCCAATGTTTCTATATATCTGTAACCTTGTTATGGGCTAAGGGGGCCCAGCCTGAAGGCCAGTTAGGGGGGGATTTGGGGTGAGTGCTTATTTGTGCCCTGGGTACCCCTGGAACTATAGCGGGGTGGCTGTTACCCCAATGTTTCTATATATCTGTAACATTGTTATGGGCTAAGGGGGCCCAGCCTGAAGGCCAGTTAGGGGGGATTTGGGGTGAGTGCTTATTTGTGCCCTGGGTACCCCTGGAACTATAGCAGGGTGACTGTTACCCCAATGTTTCTATATATCTGTAACCTTGTTATGGGCTAAGGGGGCCCAGCCTGAAGGCCAGTTAGGGGGGGATTTGGGGTGAGTGCTTATTTGTGCCCTGGGTACCCCTGGAACTATAGCGGGGTGACTGTTACCCCAATGTTTCTATATATCTGTAACCTTGTTATGGGCTAAGGGGGCCCAGCCTGAAGGCCAGTTAGGGGGGGATTTGGGGTGAGTGCTTATTTGTGCCCTGGGTACCCCTGGAACTATAGCAGGGTGACTGTTACCCCAATGTTTCTATATATCTGTAACCTTGTTATGGCTAAGGGGGCCCAGCCTGAAGGCCAGTTAGGGGGGGATTTGGGATGAGTGCTTATTTGTGCCCTGGGTACCCCTGGAACTATAGCGGGGTGACTGTTACCCCAATGTTTCTATATATCTGTAACCTTGTTATGGGCTAAGGGGGCCCAGCCTGAAGGCCAGTTAGGGGGGGATTTGGGGTGAGTGCTTATTTGTGCCCTGGGTACCCCTGGAACTATAGCGGGGTGGCTGTTACCCCAATGTTTCTATATATCTGTAACATTGTTATGGGCTAAGGGGGCCCAGCCTGAAGGCCAGTAAGGGGGGGATTTGGGATGAGTGCTTATTTGTGCCCTGGGTACCCCTGGAACTATAGCGGGGTGACTGTTACCCCAATGTTTCTATATATCTGTAACCTTGTTATGGGCTAAGGGAGCCCAGCCTGAAGGCCAGTAAGGGGGGGATTTGGGGTGAGTGCTTATTTGTGCCCTGGGTACCCCTGGAACTATAGCAGGGTGACTGTTACCCCAATGTTTCTATATATCTGTAACCTTGTTATGGGCTAAGGGGGCCCAGCCTGAAGGCCAGTTACGGGGAGATTTGGAGATTCCCAGTCATACGTGTGAATACAAATATCATATAACATATAGGGAAAGTTCTCTGCACACAATAAACAAAACAAACTTTATTATAGGTTAAAGGGAAGATTAACAGAAGATGAACTATTAATAATTACAAGATGTTTGCTGGGAATGCTGCCATGTTTACTTAATTATAAGTAATACAATGACGCAAGGGACAATGACACAAGAATTTCCAGGAGAATAAGTAATTATTATCAAGGAAACTCCTGTAACTGTGGCCGGTACAGTAGCGCTATAGCTGCCTGCTATGGATTCCTGCACAGACAGGAGCTGTGGTGCCACCTAATGGACAGGCAGAGTACTGCAGCTGAAAATAATAATAGAAGGCTCAGAGGAATAAGGTAAAGAAATGAGTCAGAAACAGCGATTATTCTCCACTTATAAGTTACATAGTAAGAAGGTCTGTGGGTATAACTGTACACATATGCCAATTAGATTGCAAGCTCTCTGTCTCAAGTTATATGCATGCACTACTTAGAGTGTAAATTCAATCCCACCAATTATAAAGCTTGGAAGAGTTAGATTGTATACAAGCATGCTCTGATTAGATTGTAAGCTCATCATACAAGAAGAAAAAGCTCTCCTGCCTTAGATTGTAAGTGTGCAGTCATCAATTACATATACACAAAATATATTTTAATAATGCACCAATCAAAATGTAAACTCTCTGCTATGGGGGCTGTGTGTGGCCCAATTAAAATGCGAGCCTACAAACTCAGGTTGGAAGTATGCACCAATTACACCCATTAGATTGCAAGTTCCCTAGCTCAGATCTGAAGGTGGCACCCATTAGATTGCAAGTTCCCTAGCTCAGATCTGAAGGTGGCACCCATTAGATTGCAAGTTCTCTAGCTCAGATCTGAAGGTGGCACCCATTAGATTGCAAGTTCCCTAGCTCAGATCTAAAGGTGGCACCCATTAGATTGCAAGTTCCCTAGCTCAGATCTGAAGGTGGCACCCATTAGATTGCAAGTTCACCAGCTCAGATCTGAAGGTGGCACCCATTAGATTGCAAGTTCCCTAGCTCAGATCTAAAGGTGGCACCCATTAGATTGCAAGTTCTCTAGCTCAGATCTGAAGGTGGCACCCATTAGATTGCAAGTTCCCTAGCTCAGATCTAAAGGTGGCACCCATTAGATTGCAAGTTCTCTAGGTCAGATCTGAAGGTGGCACCCATTAGATTGCAAGTTCCCTAGCTCAGATCTAAAGGTGGCACCCATTAGATTGCAAGTTCCCTAGCTCAGATCTGAAGGTGGCACCCATTAGATTGCAAGTTCTTTAGCTCAGATTTGAAACTGGCACTAATAGGATTGCTAATTCTCAATTGTAAGCATGCAACATTTCCAAGCTTTGTACTGGCAAAAGACAGGATCACATTGACCCGCCAGGGAGTCATGGTGCCAGGGAGCCAGGGTGCCAGGGAGCCAGGGAGTCAGGGAGTCATGGTGCCAGGGAGCCAGGGTGCCAGGGTGCCAGGGTGACAGGGAGCCAGGGAGTCAGGGAGCCAGGGAGCCAGGGAGCCAGGGAGCCAGGGTGCCAGGGAGTCATGGTGCCAGGGAGCCAGGGAGCCAGGGTGACAGGGAGCCAGGGTGCCAGGGAGCCAGGGTGACAGGGAGCCAGGGAGTCAGGGAGCCAGGGAGCCAGGGTGCCAGGGAGTCATGGGTGGGCCAGGGAGCCAGGGAGTCAGGGGAGGGGCCAGGAGCCAGGGAGCCAGGGTGCCAGGGTGCCAGGTAGCCAGGGTGCCAGAGAGTCAGGGAGCCAGGGTGCCAGAGAGTCAGGGAGCCAGGGTGCCAGGGAATCTGGGTGCCAGGGGTGGGTGGGGGGGCAGTGGTTCCCTAGTGGGCCCTAAGAGGTCAGGTCTGAGCAGCTAAACAGCTATGGCTTCCCTTTAGTGGGAGAGCTCACCTGTACTGTGTAAAAGTGAAAATGAAAGTAGGGCGGGTATAAAGGTACAAGCTCCAACCTGCTGCTCACATTCTGCTGAGGATTCATGAGTCACAAACACAGGTAAGTGCTAAATACTGAGCGGCAGTGGGTTTCCCTATAGGCTTGGGATGGGGCTAATGTTGGGCAGCTGGGGGCTACTGTGTGTGTGTGTGAGGGTGGGGATACACAGGGGGTACAGGCAGCTGCATTCTCTATAGACTGTAAAGGTTGGATATCCCTGTGTATAGTAACTAAATGCTGTACAATGCATGCTGTGCGGCAGCCCTTATGGCAACCCCAATGCACTGACTGTTACCCCGGGGCAGGCAGCAAGGCGCCCCCACTGCTGGTCTGGTTGGGAATAAATACAATTATTGCACTGACTGTTACCCCGGGGCAGGCAGCAAGGCGCCCCCACTGCTGGTCTGGTTGGGAATAAATACAATTATTGCACCGACTGCCTCTAAACACCTCAGGTAAAAGTTACTCCAGGAATATAATATATCATATAATGAAATACAAACAATTCACACATAAATAAGCCAAGGGGGGTAAATCTTTTCACTCCCAGAATGGAATAAGTTGCGCTGAGCTGCAGAGTTGCATGAAATACAAATGGCCGAGTTGTTTCTCTTGTCCGTTTATCGGAAACAGGGAGGGAAAGGGCGGCAGGGAAAGCAGAAAAACTGGTCAAACATTTACTGAAGGGATCAGCAAACAGCGATCTCTGCCCTCTGCCCCCACATATATAGGGCATTGGTATTGTCTTCTCTCTGCAACTGGGCCAGTGGTACAAGGGGGGTGCAACTGGGCCAATGGTACAAGGGAGGGGGTGCAACTGGGCCAATGGTACAAGGGAGGGGGTGCAACTGGGCCAATGGTACAAGGGAGGGGGGGGTGCAACTGGGCCAATGGTACAAGGGAGGGGGTGCAACTGGGCCAATGGTACAAGGGGGGGTGCAACTGGGCCAATGGTACAAGGGAAGGGGGTGCAACTGGGCCAATGGTACAAGGGAGGGGGTGCAACTGGGCCAATGGTACAAGGGAGGGGGTGCAACTGGGCCAATGGTACAAGGGAGGGGTGCAACTGGGCCAATGGTACAAGGGGGGTGCAACTGGGCCAATGGTACAAGGGTGACTGGCCAATGGTACAAGGGAGGGGTGCAACTGGGCCAATGGTACAAGGGGGGTGCAACTGGGCCAATGGTACAAGGGGGGTGCAACTGGGCCAATGGTACAAGGGGGGTGCAACTGGGCCAATGGTACAAGGGGGGTGCAACTGGGCCAATGGTACAAGGGGGGTGCAACTGGGCCAATGGTACAAGGGGGGTGCAACTGGGCCAATGGTACAAGGGGGGTGCAACTGGGCCAATGGTACAAGGGGGGGTGCAACTGGGCCAGTGATACAAGGGAGGGGGTGCAATGCCCCCACATAGTGCAAATGGTCTGCCTGGTGTTTTATAGGGACCTGCCTTCCAATAATAATCTTAATTATATAAAGTTTAAATGACAAGTAATGAAGCCTTATTAGATAAGGATGGGTATTACTTTATCACTATATTGCTGCTGGAATTCCCCACTGAAACTGTGTGGCTGGAATGAGTGGGAGGAGGCAACACAAGGGACCTCTGCACTCTCACTATCTATAGGCCAATATACATGGGGGGAAGCCACACTGAGCTACTAGTAGCAGCTACTAAAACAGAAAATGCTGATCATTTACTGATAACTGTCTCTACGTGTGTTTAGCAGAGGCAATTCTCAGTATTGTCTATGGCAGGGTTTTCTGGAGTTTGAAAAAGTAGCAGCAACTAAGTAGCTCCATGTGTCTTGACCCTAAGACATTTAGTGCATTAGGCAAAGCAGTGAGTGTTTATCTGTATATTGCAATCTGTCTGTATGAATTTACAGCCTCATTGCACTAATGGGTTATAATTTAGCGCTGAGCACAACTTGCCCTTTATTTCTGTATCCGGGGAAGAGAATCAGGCGGCAGTTACACCGCGTTGCAGTTGACAGAACAAGACGGGGCAGGTTTCAGTAGGAAAGGCATTTCTATGAAATAACTATTTGCCACGAGGAATATGGCGGCCGAGGAACCTCTCCACCCACCCAACTGGTTTTTAAAAACCTAAAGGTGGTTTTTGCCTTGAAAATGAAACCCTTGCCCCAAACAAATGCCCTTGTGGAAAGTAGGCGGCCTGGTCTGTACGCGCAGCACCCAGGTCTCGCTTATCCGCATTCTGCAGCTATAGAGTTCGATGCACACACACAATTATATACAAAACTCCATATTTGTACCTTTACTATCTCCCTTCCCTCTCCCTGTAGTCACCTGAATTAGTTTAAATCAAGAAAATAAGCCCTATATAAACAAACCCCTCCCTCTCTCCTTTAGTTGTATCTGTCTCTGGCTAACAGATAAGCAGAAGGCACTGGTTAATGGTTAAACTACTGAACTTTTAGTATGTTACAGAATAGGTGATTCCAACAACTTTTCAATTGGTCTTCATTGTTTATGTCTTAAATAGTTTTTATTCTATTTGCCGCCTTCTTCTGACTGGCAGCTTTTAATTGGGGGTCACTGACCCCGGCAGCCAGAAACTATTGCTCTGTTAGGCTCCAGTTTTATTGTTATTGTTACTTTTTAGTACTTATGTTTCTATTCAAGCTCCTCTCCTATTCATATATCAGTCTTTGATTCAAACTACGCCCTGGTTGCTAAGTTATTTGGATCCTAGCAACCAGATAGCTGCTGAAACTCCAAACTGGAGAGCTGCTGATCAAAAACTAAAATAATTTAAAAAAAAAACACAAGTAATAAAAAATGAAGACCAATTGCAAATTTTCCCAGAATATTACTCTCTACATCTTAGTAAAGGTTAACTCAGAGGTGTACAACCCCTTTAAAAGGAGTGAAACCGCCTGCAAGGAAATGTCTGGCTTACAAAATGATCTGGTGTTCTACTGCCCCCTAGTGTCTGCCGATATATTGGGAACTTTCTCTTTCTTTTCTTGGTTCACTGGGTTTTTTTCCCTTTATATATAAATATTTAAACAGATATATATATATATATATATATATATATATATATAAATGCTACATGCCTAATAGGCAGCTAATGTAGATACAAGCTGCAGACTGCACCGCACACAACATGCATTTGAATAAACCCATAAATACAAATGGACTTTATGGGGCACATTTACTAAGCAATTTTGAGAAAAAGTCAATTTTTCTTTTACTTCTAGATAGTTTCGAGATTTACGAATGGGTTTTTGGCAGTACTCAATTTTTCTGATACTGTTTCTCATAAAATTGGAGTTTTTCAGAATTAACTCCCATAATTTGAGATTTATTAATGTTTAGTTAACTTTTTTTTGTCAGAAATGCCTATGGAGGATTAGAATAGTCAGTGACAGCCTGTCATAATTTCAAGGAGAAGTTTATCCCCTCATTGTTTTCTATTTCACCCAGTTTCAAGGAGAAGTTTATCCCCTCATTGTTTTCTATTTCACCCAGTTTCAAGGAGAAGTTTATCCCCTCATTGTTTTCTATTTCACCCAGTTTCAAGGAGAAGTTTATCCCCTCATTGTTTTCTATTTCACCCAGTTTCAAGGAGAAGTTTATCCCCTCATTGTTTTCTATTTCACCCAGTTTCAAGGAGAAGTTTATCCCCTCATTGTTTTCTATTTCACCCAGTTTCAAGGAGAAGTTTATCCCCTCAGTGTTTTCTATTTCACCCAGTTTCAAGGAGAGGTTAATCCCCTCATTGCTTTCTATTTCACCCAGTTTCAAGGAGAAGTTTATCCCCTCATTGTTTTCTATTTCACCCAGTTTCAAGGAGAAGTTTATCCCCTCAGTGTTTTCTATTTCACCCAGTTTCAAGGAGAGGTTAATCCCCTCATTGCTTTCTATTTCACCCAGTTTCAAGGAGAAGTTTATCCCCTCATTGTTTTCTATTTCACCCAGTTTCAAGGAGAAGTTTATCCCCTCATTGTTTTCTATTTCACCCAGTTTCAAGGAGAAGTTTATCCCCTCGTTGTTTTCTATTTCACCCCAGTTTCAAGGAGAAGTTTATCCCCTCATTGTTTTCTATTTCACCCAGTTTCAAGGAGAAGTTTATCCCCTCATTGTTTTCTATTTCACCCAGTTTCAAGGAGAAGTTTATCCCCTCATTGTTTTCTATTTCACCCAGTTTCAAGGAGAAGTTTATCCCCTCAGTGTTTTCTATTTCACCCAGTTTCAAGGAGAGGTTAATCCCCTCATTGCTTTCTATTTCACCCAGTTTCAAGGAGAAGTTTATCCCCTCATTGTTTTCTATTTCACCCAGTTTCAAGGAGAAGTTTATCCCCTCATTGTTTTCTATTTCACCCAGTTTCAAGGAGAAGTTTATCCCCTCATTGTTTTCTATTTCACCCAGTTTCAAGGAGAAGTTTATCCCCTCATTGTTTTCTATTTCACCCAGTTTCAAGGAGAAGTTTATCCCCTCATTGTTTTCTATTTCACCCAGTTTCAAGGAGAAGTTTATCCCCTCAGTGTTCTATTCACTCAGTTTCAAGGAGGTTAATCCCTCATTGCTTTCTATTTCACCCAGTTTCAAGGAGAAGTTTATCCCCTCATTGTTTTCTATTTCACCCAGTTTCAAGGAGAAGTTTATCCCCTCATTGTTTTCTATTTCACCCAGTTTCAAGGAGAAGTTTATCCCCTCATTGTTTTCTATTTCACCCAGTTTCAAGGAGAAGTTTATCCCCTCATTGTTTTCTATTTCACCCAGTTTCAAGGAGAAGTTTATCCCCTCAGTGTTTTCTATTTCACCCAGTTTCAAGGAGAAGTTTATCCCCTCAGTGTTTTCTATTTCACCCAGTTTCAAGGAGAAGTTTATCCCCTCAGTGTTTTCTATTTCACTCAGTTTCAAGGAGAAGTTTATCCCCTCATTGTTTTCTATTTCACCCAGTTTCAAGGAGAAGTTTATCCCCTCATTGTTTTCTATTTCACCCAGTTTCAAGGAGAAGTTTATCCCCTCAGTGTTTTCTATTTCACCCAGTTTCAAGGAGAGGTTAATCCCCTCATTGCTTTCTATTTCACCCAGTTTCAAGGAGAAGTTTATCCCCTCATTGTTTTCTATTTCACCCAGTTTCAAGGAGAAGTTTATCCCCTCAGTGTTTTCTATTTCACTCAGTTTCAAGGAGAAGTTTATCCCCTCATTGTTTTCTATTTCACCCAGTTTCAAGGAGAAGTTTATCCCCTCAGTGTTTTCTATTTCACTCAGTTTCAAGGAGAAGTTTATCCCCTTAGTGTTTTCTTTTTCACCCAGTTTCAAGGAGAAGTTTATACCCTTATTGGTTTCTATTTCACCCAGTTTCACGGAGAAGTTTATCCCCTCATTGTTTTCTATTTCACCCAGTTTCAAGGAGAAGTTTATACCCTTATTGTTTTCTATTTCACCCAGTTTCAAGGAGAAGTTTATCCCCTCATTGTTTTCTATTTCACCCAGTTTCAAGGAGAAGTTTATACCCTTATTGGTTTCTATTTCACCCAGTTTCACGGAGAAGTTTATCCCCTCATTGTTTTCCATTTCACCCAGTTTCAAGGAGAAGTTTACCCCCTCATTGTTTTCTATTTCACCCAGTTTCAAGGAGAAGTTTACCCCCTCATTGTTTTCTATTTCACCCAGTTTCAAAGAGAAGTTTATCCCCTCATTGTTTTCTATTTCACCCAGTTTCAAGGAGAAGTTTATCCCCTCATTGTTTTCTATTTCACCCAGTTTCAAGGAGAAGTTTACCCCCTCATTGTTTTCTATTTCACCCAGTTTCAAGAAGAAGTTTATCCCCTCATTGTTTTCTATTTCCCCCAGTTTCAAGAAGAAGTTTATCCCCTCATTGTTTTCTGTTTCACTCACTTTCAAGGAGAAGTTTATCCCTCATTGTTTTCTATTTCCCCCAGTTTCAAGAAGAAGTTTATCCCCTCATTGTTTTCTGTTTCACTCACTTTCAAGGAGAAGTTTACCCCCTCATTGTTTTCTATTTCACTCAGTTTCAAGGAGAAGTTTATCCCCTCATTGTTTTCTATTTCCCCCAGTTTCAAGGAGAAGATTATCCCCTCATTGTTTTCTATTTCCCCCAGTTTCAAGGAGAAGTTTATCCCCTCAGTGTTTTCAAGTGAAACTTAAACACATTATTGTTCTGCAAGAATGAAGGCCAATGCTCCTAAATTGGCTGCTGGAGCAATTTCTGTTTAGGAAAAATAAAGAGGATTTGTGGAAACAAACGTTTAAACACATTTTTCGAGTTTTACCAGTACTTTCGGCTCAAAAAATTTGTGATTTACTGTGGCAAAGGAACGTATTTAATGACTGACTGATCTGTTGCAGGTTGCTGTCCAGTTAAAGAAACAGTTCGCCCTTCTCCAAGATGGCTTCCTTTCATATCCTGTGGACTGTCATTGCCCTATTGCATACAACCCACGCTTACGATGGTATGTTTATAATGGTTATTTATATTTTCTATGCATTTTAAGTAGTGATGAGCAAATCTATCGTGTTACGAAATACGGCCGCCGTGTGATTTTATTGACGTGACCACAACTTTTTGGTCAAATCTTTCTTCAAAAAATTCACCAATGGCGAGATTGGGAATTTCAGTGTGCCTCAGTGTAGTGCAGCATACTCCCCAGCTCCAGAGAGGAGGAGGGCCATTCTTTCCATTTATCTCTCTGTATTTCCCCCCGTTAGGGTTGCCACGCTGTAACTGTATGTCGGATTTCACAAAGAGAGGCGATGAGGTCACTGTGCCCTGTCATAATATTCACGCTCTGAAATCTATAAAAGTGATGGAATGTAAGAATAGCCCCTCGGAATGCAATGAATCCATGGTGCGAATGGAAGTGAACGACAGTCACACAAGTTCGGAGAGCGAATTCGGCTCGCTAAGCTTTAACCCCGCCAAAAAGACGGCAGAGCTCATACTGTACGGGAGGAATGCCGGCTGCTACTGTATGTCTATGAGTGCTGGCAATGGGAGGGTTCATCGTGACGACTGTTACTTTCTACCACCGGTGAAAAAAGGTGAGTAGGAAGATTGTAAAGTGGGGGGGGGGGGGGTAAAGGGCCACTAACATTGAAATAGGACCCCAAAAGCACAGGCCTTAGTACTCAATTCATAGAGATCTTCTATCTGGGCCTCTCTATTTTGTTTGGGTCTGTCTCTGGCCAACAGATAAGCAGCAGGCACTGGTTTTACTTTGCACTGGTTAACTGATAAACTACCTAATGCTCCTCCCACAATTGCCCACAAGAACAAGGAAGCAGGAAACTGAAAGCACTTTTTATCTTTTTGCTCTGTCTATTTCAAGACATAAAAACCATAGATTTTTCTTAAATAAAACACTAACATTGAAATAAGCCTAGAAACAGGGGGGTCATTTATTTAGACCCCAGACTGGGGTACAAAAGTACAGCCCCGGCACGGTGCATAGAGCACAGCGGCAGCAGGTATAGGGAACCCCTGTCCTGCCATCTGCCCTGTGATCCCCTGATTAATTCTGAATACAGAGAATTAACCCACTATTTCCATTTATTTTGTTGGTGCAGTTCAAGAGCAAATGATTACGGAACAGACGACTATGGAACAGACCCAGGAATCTGGAACCCAAAGTGAGTGATTCTGTCATTGCAGCGACCCAGTTTTAGCAGGAACTTTCTAGAAATTCAGATTTGTAAATGTGTGTATATATATATATCTATAGATATATAGATATATATATATAACATGTCACCATCCTGTCCTATAGGATAAAAATACACATGCCATGCTTAATCAGGCCTGTAACTGATAGCAGCCAATCAGCTGATAGCTTTTCTTCAGCTACTACAGTCACAGTAATGAGAGCAGGCATCTAATTGGTTGCTGTGGGCTGCCGGTCTGGGGTAAACATTTCCTGATTAGAAATTTCTGCCAAGGCAACAGAAGTAGGCCAATGGGTAGAAAGTGGGGAGAATAGGTCTGGAAAGATACAAATCAAAATTAAAAATGTAAGAAGTCGCCATTGGAGCCCCTGTGAGAGGCGGAATCCCCATCACTTTGCTAATCACTTGTTTTTATTGACAGCTACGGTGTCCATTCACTCTGCCAAATCACCAGAAATGTACAAGGGTAAGTGATATTTATATATTTATACTGTTATTGTCCCATGTGGATAGTTGATTTTCAGGGATATCAGCCGCCCCTCCCCAGACTTTAACCATGGGTGATTTTTGACCACGCCCCTTGTCCCTCCCCTTCCCTACTGCCTGTACAGGTTTCATAGTTCTGAAACCAAGACAAAACTCTGCGATCGCTCCGCCCCCCCCAACATCACCAGCTCCACCCCCTAGTGTCATCCATCTCCTCCCCTCTCCCCAAACATCACTGCCTAGATCGCTACCAGTAAAATAAAATTTGGGGTGAGAAGGAATTCTGGGAAAAAAGCCCAAGATCACTCCTGGGTTTGGGCCCAGGACAGCAGCTTGAATGGGCACCCCAAGGGACCCTATATGGCAAAAATGTACTTTTCTTTTCATTCCTTTCTTTTGTCCCTACAGACCCGCCCAAGATTTGGTATTTGCCTCTGACCATAGTGGCGGTTGCCACACTCATTGCCGTTTACATCTTGGTGAGCTCTTTATAAAGTCTATAATACAGCACTTTATTGGGTTTTTATGATACTGCAGAAAAGGGAGAGGCTGAAAATTGTCATATTTTCCACTTATTTAACCCTTTCACTGCCAGCCGATATGGACAAAGTGGACCTTCTACTACCAGACTGTTTCTGAGCATTTTGCACTCTTTCCCTTTGGGGGGGGGCTTTCCAAGAGGGGACTTTTAGTTTACCTGGGCAAATAATATATTGTTTTTTTCGGCAGAACCTAAGCTTTCAAAATATGCAAGCGTTTTTGTGTAATTACAATTCTGTGACAAGATATAGGCCTCTAAATGTCTAAAAAATGAAGAGAAATAATATTTTTCATAATATAAACACGTATATCAGAAACAGGGATTATTTTATGCAGGAAAATACAACTGATTTGGAAAGTTCAATGTCTCTTGAACGCACCAATACCAAATATATATAGTTTTATGGAGATTTCTCACTTGTATGGGTCAAAAAGTCCCAGCAGTACACTGGTAACGTTCCAAAGCACTGCTCCAGAAAGCTGCATACTTTGGATTTCAAGGCCAAATATTCCATTTGGACATGTATGGTTGCTGAGTCTGCCGCTAGGCGGTGGTATAATAGTGACATTACATGCGTGGGTTGGGCTTGATTATAGCAGATGTTTTCGAAGTAGGTGAAGGGATTGGTTTGTCTGTAATTTTGGTTTCAACAAAATGTTTTATTTGTAGGTATTGAAAGAGCTGTGTGCTTGGTATTTCATGTTTTTCTGTGCATTCTTGGAATGTGATGGTCTTCTGCTCTGGTGCAAAGGCTTTTAGGGTTACCATGTTTGCGGTTATCCAGGTTTTAAACTCCGAGGGGGGGGGCATCCTGGTTTAAATTCTTTGTTGTTAAGAATGGTTGTGTATCTGGTGTTGGGTGAGCTTAATTTCGATTGGTGAGCTATTGCGTCCCATAGGTCTAGTGCGTGTTTTGAGGTTGGTAGGAGGTCTCTTGGGGTTATTCTGGATGTGTTGGGTATCCAGAATAAGTGGGCTAGTTGTAAGGGGGTTGTGAAGTGGTTTTCTATCATTTCCCATGGTTCTCTTGTAGATTTGTGTGTTGATAGATAGTATGGGTATATGTGTGGGACCCCGAGTCCGCCTAAAGATTTTGGTTATGTATATTTTCTTCTCTGATTTTTTTCAGTCGGGAAGGGTATATGAGCAAAATTCCCCTGATTACTGCTTTATTGTGGCCCATCCTTCCAGGATTATTTCCACCATTGCATGATCTTAGCGTTGTGTTGTGGTTTTGTAGGAGGCCTGATATGACTATGATATGACTATGAATCTACCGTCCTGATCTACGCATTTCTGGTGTAATTGGAATTTGACGTTTTTTGCTATAAGTATGGCTACCCCTTTGGATTTTGTGGGTGAGTTTGCTAGGTATGTTTGGGGGTAGTACTTGGAGATGTATTTGGGGAATGAGTTTTTACTAAAATGTGTTTCTTGTAGTAACAGGACATCTATGTGTTGTTTAGCACAGTCTGTAAAGGCTATTGTCCATTTTTGTGGTGCGTTTAGGCCCTTGACATTGTGAGTACATACCTTCAGGTTGAATCTGGGGGGACTGGGGGGGTCCATGGGTCCATCTTGCGTATGGTTGTTGAGTCCCGGAGGATTTGGATTGGTTCCCTGTGGTTGGAGTTGGGGGTGACCCAAAAGTTCTAGTTGCACTTATCTGTGCCAAGTCTGTCACATGGGGGTGGCGGGTTTGTGCTTGCTTATGTTCTGCACCGATTGTTGGCTTTGTTCTCTGCTGTTGTATGTCCCTGTTTGGTTAGGCGAGTAGCTGAGGTCCAGTCTCTGTGGGCCCCAAATAGTGTGCGAGGCTGCGTGGTGGGCCCGAGTTGAGTAGGCGCACTGTTGAGGTGAATTTTTTCACCCGCCAACTCTGCTTCTGCAAACAAAGCCCCCGACTGCATATTATGTGCTGTACAACCCCCTAACTGTACAGAGACCCCCAGAAAACAATATATATTTGGAAAATACACATTCTGACAAATCAAACATGGGTAAACACATCTTTCTACACCAAAATACCAAACAACAAAGCTTTCCTAAACTTAGCGGTTTTGATGACATTTCTGTCAAAAATCCACCAGTGCAGAGAGAAATCCCCTTTCTACCAGTAACCTAGGTACTACGTTGTTGGCAGATAACAGCTTTTTTTAAAACAACATAGTACCTACATTGTTGGCAGGGAAAGGTTTAAAGCAAATGTAGGAGGAGGAGGATAACAGTGTATGTAATTATATAATTTCCCCGTTAAGGAACAGGGGAATTATGTGTGAGGTAGCGGCTCTCTGATCTAAATCTGCCCATACAATGACTGTTATTGGCCACCCTTGATTAAGTCAGCCTGCTTACCTAAGCTGATTCCAGGAGGGTCTTGGGGTAACTAAGGGCAACGTGTAAACCCACTCCATCTACCCTTCCTCATGTAGATTTCTTTAATTGAAAGGCAGAACACGATATTCATGCTAATTAAATGGCTCATGTTGGTCTGTTAACATTTAATGGTCACAAGTTGCTGATTGGTTGAGTCTTGTGCTTGCAGAGGAAGAGGAGGACAAGACAAGCAAAGATGAATGAAAGTGCAGAAGCAATACTGGGCACAGAGGAAGCCTGAGGAGATCCAGTTGTCACCATAAGGCCACAGTAGATGGTCACCATCATTCTATTATCTGGTGTCCTCTCTTGGGGGGCTCTACTCTGACTTCTCTTCCAATTGATGCCTTCCGCTCTCTCCTACCAGAAAGCTACAAACCCATTTATCCATTTGGAAAAGTGGGCCCACAGAACAAAGCACAACGACCAGGGTTTCACTTCTTCTTGATGACTTGGAATACCATGAGCGGATTGATATTTACTAGGAATGCAATCAGATGCCTATATAGGGCCCTACAAATGACGTGATGGAATATTATGGTCTAGCTGGTCCTATGGCCATTTGTTTCTTTGTTTTTTTTTCTTAATAGTTGTGCGAAAATGAACCAGCAGAGCCCTGTAGCCTTCCCCAGCTGGACTGTGGGTAACTGGATAATCTCCAACCTCTTTTCTCTATTGCTTTTAGCCAAATACACTATTGTAGGAATATACTGTAAATACATTTATACTGCAGCCTCTTGCCTTTGCTTGCCATCCTCATGGGGAGGCATATTTACTACCTATGGGTTGGTTTTAAAATATATATACAGGTATGGGACCTATTATCCAGACTACTCGGGACCTGGGGTTTTCCAGATAAGGAATTTTTCCATAATTTAAGTTGGGATCAAGTACAGGTACTGTTTTATTATTACAGAGAAAAGGGAATCATTTAACCATGAAATAAACCCAATAGGGCTGTTCTGCCCCAATAAGGGGTAATTATATCTTAGTTGGGATCAAGTACAGGTACTGTTTTATTATTACAGAGAAAAGGGAATCATTTAACCATTAAATAAACCCAATAGGGCTGTTCTGCCCCCAATAAGGGGTAATTATATCTTAGTTGGGATCAAGTACAGGTACTGTTTTATTATTACAGAGAAAAGGGAATCATTTAACCATGAAATAAACCCAATAGGGCTGTTCTGCCCCAATAAGGGGTAATTATATCTTAGTTGGGATCAAGTACAGGTACTGTTTTATTATTACAGAGAAAAGGGAATCATTTAACCATGAAATAAACCCAATAGGGCTGTTCTGCCCCCAATAAGGGGTAATTATATCTTAGTTGGGATCAAGTACAGGTACTGTTTTATTATTACAGAGAAAAGGGAATAATTTAACCATGAAATAAACCCAATAGGGCTGTTCTGCCCCAATAAGGGGTAATTATATCTTAGTTGGGATCAAGTACAGGTACTGTTTTATTATTACAGAGAAAAAGGAATCATTTAACCATTAAATAAACCCAATAGGGCTGTTCTGCCCCCAATAAGGGGTAATTATATCTTAGTTGGGATCAAGTACAGGTACTGTTTTATTATTACAGAGAAAAGGGAATCATTTAACCATTAAATAAACCCAATAGGGCTGTTCTGCCCCAATAAGGGGTAATTATATCTTAGTTGGGATCAAGTACAGGTACTGTTTTATTATTACAGAGAAAAGGGAATCATTTAACCATTAAATAAACCCAATAGGGCTGTTCTGCCCCCAATAAGGGGTAATTATATCTTAGTTTGGATCAAGTACAGGTACTGTTTTATTATTACAGAGAAAAGGGAATCATTTAACCATTAAATAAACCCAATAGGGCTGTTCTGCCCCCAATAAGGGGTAATTATATCTTAGTTGGGATCAAGTACAGGTACTGTTTTATTATTACAGAGAAAAGGGAATCATTTAACCATTAAATAAACCCAATAGGGCTGTTCTGCCCCCAATAAGGGGTAATTATATCTTAGTTGGGATCAAGTACAGGTACTGTTTTATTATTACAGAGAAAAGGGAATCATTTAACCATTAAATAAACCCAATAGGGCTGTTCTGCCCCCAATAAGGGGTAATTATATCTTAGTTGGGATCAAGTACAGGTACTGTTTTATTATTACAGAGAAAAGGGAATCATTTAACCATGAAATAAACCCAATAGGGCTGTTCTGCCCCAATAAGGGGTAATTATATCTTAGTTGGGATCAAGTACAGGTACTGTTTTATTATTACAGAGAAAAAGGAAATCATTTTTAAAAAATGTGAATTATTTGATTATAATGGAGTCTATGGGAGATGGCCTTCCCGTAATTTGGAACTTTCTGGAAAACAGGTTTCTGGATAACAGGTGCCATACCTGTATGTGTGTGTATATATATATATATATATATATATATATATATATACTCTATATAAAAGCTGACTTTCTAAAAATTTGGGTGACTTTTTATATAGTAGAAAAAAAAAAGTCAATGCCAGAAAAAATTTTTCTATCATCAATTACCCCGAAGCTCGATGGGTTAAATATGCCCCTAGCAGTTTTGAACGCTAACCCCTCCCCCCCCCCCCCCCCCCCCCAGCATTGTACAGTAAAGTAACACAAACCCATAAACATAACAAAATAATAAATATCCAGAAGTTTTGGTTTTTCCACAAAGTTATTTTAGGGTGAGAGAGAAATTCTATCTTCTGATAGCAGAATCCACACTGTGTAAGATTTGCGTTTTAGCAAATGAAGGTTTTGGTAAGCGATCAGTTTTGGTTTTATACCTCTATTATATTCTGAGAATAAATTCTGTTTGCTTTTGTTATTTTTAAATTGCCCTATTGATGTTTTTACACAAACTGGGGAAATAAAACATATATTACAAATGATAAATAGATAAATAAGAAAATTGAATTCAAATTAATTGAAGTTTTTTTTAAAAAATTTTTTGTACAAATAGGAACATATTCTGTGAAATTTGTTTTCTTTTTTATTTGAAAAATTTGTACTTTGTTTTTATACAAGCTGAATAAACAAGAGTATGAAAAATATAAGGAAAAATGGGATTTTTAAGGTTTTATACCACTAGAAACTTATTTTGTGTATATGGGGGTTTTTGTTCTATTTAAAGTCAAGTATTTCATTTTTTTGGATAAAACAAATAAGAGAACCTTATCAGTACTTATCAGTGCATAGAAAAATTAGTTTGTTTTGCCCTTAAGAGTATTGCTGTAATTACAAAGCACAGCCTATAGGGTGCGCTGCAAAATTAATACTGGGTTCAAAGAATACATTTCTTACCCCATCTGAAATTCTGGGGGGGGGGGGATGTATTTGATTTTTTTTTTCCATATAATAGCCTATTGCCTTAGACCTTAAACCAGGGGTTCTCAAACTATGGCCCGCTATCCGGATCCAGCCCCCCTGGGTAATTTATCTGGCCGCAGCTGGCAGCGGAGAGAGAGGGCTCAGCAGGCAGAGGGAGGGCTCGGAGGGAAGAGGGAGGGCTCGGCGGGCAGAGGGAGGACTCGGCGGGCAGAGGGAGGACTCGGAGGGCAAAGGGAGGGCTCGGCGGGCAGAGGGAGGACTCGGAGGGCAGAGGGAGGACTCGGAGGGCAAAGGGAGGGCTCGGCGGGCAGAGGGAGGGCTCGGAGGGCAGGGGGAGGGCTCGGAGGGCAGAGGGAGGGCTCGGCGGGCAGAGGGAGGGCTCGGCGGGCAGAGGGAGGGCTCGGAGGGCAGAGGGAGGGCTCGGAGGGCAGAGGGAGGGCTCGGAGGGCAGAGGGAGGACTCAGTGGGCAGAGGGAGGACTCAGTGGGCAGAGAGAGGGCTCAGTGGGCAGAGGGAGGGCTCAGTGGGCAGAGGGAGGGCTCAGTGGGCAGAGAGAGGGCTCAGTGGGCAGAGAGAGGGCTCAGTGGGCAGAGGGAGGGCTCAGTGGGCAGAGAGAGGGCTCAGTGGGCAGAGGGAGGGCTCGGCGGGCAGAGGGAGGGTTCGGCGGGCAGAGAGAGGGCTCAGTGGGCAGAGGGAGGGCTCAGTGGGCAGAGGGAGGGCTCAGCGGGCAGAGGGAGGGTTCGGCGGGCAGAGAGAGGGCTCAGCGGGCAGAGGGAGGGCTCAGTGGGCAGAGGGAGGGCTCAGTGGGCAGAGGGAGGGCTCAGCGGGCAGAGGGAGGGTGGACGGACGGAGCGGGGGGCGGAAGAGAATGCAGGAGTGGGCCATAGTTTGACAAGGGGGGGTGGTTGTGGTGGTCCGGCCCCCGAACAGTCTGAGAGCCATTGAACTGGCCCCTTGGTAAAGAAGTTTGAGGAACCCTGCCTTAAACAACATGGGGCTGTCGGCAAGGAGAGCAATATTGTTTGCCAGAATTGTCCCTAAAAGAAAGTTACAAGCCTAAGCCTGCCATCAGCCTTTGTTTATTCTGCAGCAAAATGTATTGTAAACAGCTTGTACTGTAATGGCAACAGTCTCCTCTGTTTGGGTTTGGGTTTGGGTTGTGAGGAGCGGATGGAAGGGCTCGTGCTGGTTCCATGGGGGGGGTCTGTAGCTCTGTGTATGGATCAGTATCCATGGAACACTGAATTACAGAGGGGTTTCACCACTTTTCCCCAAAGAATGCAGCCAACTATTTGCTTATTCATCATCAGACTTTAATGGGCACTTTATATTGTTTGCCAATTATATGGTTTAAACAACATTCTTCTTCTGTTTAGTCCATGTAGTATAGCGTGTAACATCCAGCCCAGCAGATGGGACCTGTAATCATGTTATTACCCGGCCCCTGTCTGGGGAAAGGAAGAGCAGAACAGTAAAAAGATAATAAGCTCATAGGGGCAGGGGCTGATGGGAATGGGATAGGGACCTTAGATTGTAAGCTCACTGGGGCAGGGGCTGATGGGAATGGGATAGGGACCTTAGATTGTAAGCTCACTGGGGCAGGGGCTGATGGGAATGTGATAGGGACCTTAGATTGTAAGCTCACTGGGGCAGGGACTGATGGGAATGGGATAGGGACCTTAGATTGTAAGCTCACTGGGGCAGGGACTGATGGGAATGGGATAGGGACCTTAGATTGTAAGCTCACTGGGGCAGGGACTGATGGGAATGTGATAGGGACCTTAGATTGTAAGCTCACTGGGGCAGAGACTGATGGGAATGGGATAGGGACCTTAGATTGTAAGCTCACTGGGGCAGGGGCTGATGGGAATGTGATAGGGACCTTAGATTGTAAGCTCACTGGGGCAGGGACTGATGGGAATGTGATAGGGATCTTAGATTGTAAGCTCACTGGGGCAGGGACTGATGGGAATGTGATAGGGACCTTAGATTGTAAGCTCACTGGGGCAGGGACTGATGGGAATGGGATAGGGACCTTAGATTGTAAGCTCACTGGGGCAGGGACTGATGGGAATGTGATAGGGGCCTTAGATTGTAAGCTCACTGGGGCAGGGGCTGATGGGAATGTGATAGGGACCTTACATTGTAAGCTCACTGGGGCAGGGTCTGATGGGAATGGGATTGGGACCTTAGATTGTAAGCTCACTGGGGCAGGGGCTGATGGGAATGGGATAGGGACCTTAGATTGTAAACTCACTGGGGCAGGGGCTGATGGGAATGGGATAGGGACCTTAGATTGTAAGCTCACTGGGGCAGGGACTGATGGGAATGGGATAGGGACCTTAGATTGTAAGCTCCACTGGGGCAGGGACTGATGGGAATGGGATTGGAACCTTAGATTGTAAGCTCACTGGGGCAGGGACTGATGGGAATGTGATAGGGACCTTAGATTGTAAGCTCACTGGGGCAGGGACTGATGGGAATGTGATAGGGACCTTAGATTGTAAGCTCACTGGGGCAGGGTCTGATGGGAATGGGATTGGAACCTTAGATTGTAAGCTCACTGGGGCAGGGACTGATGGGAATGTGATAGGGACCTTAGATTGTAAGCTCACTGGGGCAGGGACTGATGGGAATGTGATAGGGACCTTAGATTGTAAGCTCCCTGGGGCAGGGACTGATGGGAATGGGATAGGGACCTTAGATTGTAAGCTCACTGGGGCAGGGACTGATGGGAATGTGATAGGGACCTTAGATTGTAAGCTCACTGGGGCAGGGACTGATGGGAATGTGATAGGGACCTTAGATTGTAAGCTCACTGGGGCAGGGACTGATGGGAATGGGATAGGGGCCTTAGATTGTAAGCTCACTGGGGCAGGGGCTGATGGGAATAGGATAGGGACCTTAGATTGTAAGCTCACTGGGGCAGGGACTGATGGGAATGTGATAGGGACCTTAGATTGTAAGCTCACTGGGGCAGGGACTGATGGGAATGTGATAGGGACCTTAGATTGTAAGCTCCACTTGTAAGAAGGTGGAAAAATGTATGTTTAATATTTATATATATGTTGGGAAAATGTGGTAACGGGTTGTTGCTTTGTTTGACCACTAGGTGGCAGCATAGTTACTTTAGAAAAGTAAGTTAAAAGTGTAAGTTAGACCACCAGCCACCAGAGGGCAGCCACACCCAGGTTCACAGTCTTTGACAGGAGGGCGGGGTCGAATCAACACCTATCGACAGGAGGCGAGTCAGGGCCTGGGCAGCAGTAGAGGAATAGCCAGTCTAGGTTAGAGGGGGGTAATAGCGAGCATTATATGGTAGTCAGGGTAGATAGGATGGGCAGCCTCCGCCCCAACCAGGAAAATGGGGAACCAGGTTCCAGCGGGAACAGTATGGGAACAGCTAGGAAGAGTGTAACAGGCTTCTGGCCAGAATCCGTAGATAAAAAGGCCTATCCTGGAAAAGCGGAGGGGTATCACTGCAGAGTACCGACTACTAAAGAGAGTGGGGGTACTAGAGTGGGTACCGGACCACTAGGCGGATAGGTGGGACTAGGTCCATGGCCCGTTGCCCATGTCCCATTTTGCTCCAAGCTCTGCCTGTTTCTGAGGAATATGGACAAATATTTGGGTACGTTTCAGCACTTTTTGGTGCAGAGGAATTGAGCGAATCACAGAGAGTGGGTGACTTTGCCGTTACTGATGGGAGGGGGAATAGGGCGACTCCTGGGTGGAGGGGGAAGTGATAGAACCTTTCATGGTTAATTGTCGGTTTAACACAATTACTTATTTAAATCACTAGTTGGAAGTTTGGCACTGGGGGGCATTTAGAATGGACAGTTCTACCAATAGGTGCCCCCCTAGTGTGAGTCGGTGAAGCCAGGGCAGGATACTGGCATTTGTCATGTTTATACAGATTTACATGCTGGGGCCTTCCTGCCCAACCGTGTGGCCCTCCTGCACTCTCGCCCCTTCCTAATGACAGAACATGTGATTCCAAGCAGTCTTCCAATGTACATTGATTTTTAGTAGATTGAAAATTATTTATTGCTAGTTCCGACTCTTGAACAATGTAGCAGAACTCTAAAGTCTCTTAAAGTCTGTAAATCAATGGGCTTCTGCTACATTATGTTAAAAGTGAGGCCCCCCCAGCCTACCTTCAGGCAGGGAACGAGACTAACACAGCTCTCAATAACAATTGTTTAATTTAGTTTAAACAGTGTATATCTGTTTATATATATATGTGTACCCTGCATATCCTGTGTATATAACTGAGCCCCATATCTTGGCCCGTGCCCACCCACAGGGGGTAGAAATAATCTTACACTCATGTCTTTATTACTTATTAAACAAATTACACTAATAAAAGTCGTTAATGATTGCAGTGCAGAGGTAGGTATTTCCTTTCAGTCACATGATTTCAGGTCAGTCTCAGCCCTAAATTGGCCAGCGCCAGCTGTGCAGTTGATAATAAAGGGTAAGCAAAGGACAAGGAAAGAGAGGTAGGTATCATAGAGCCCCAGTACACACAGCGCCACCTACTGTACATTCCCCAGTGCAGCCCCGCTCCCACCCCCCCCATAACTGGCTATTACAGGCAGATGGAGACAAACAATAACATGTTGTTGGGTTACGTGCCAACCCTTCAAGATCGAACATGGGCATTCGCCAAACAACTTGTAATCCTGATAAAAACAGCAGCCAAGGATAAGGGCGTGTTACTGATTACTTGGGCACGGAGATTGGGAAACCAAGCAGGAAAGCAAAGAGAAGAGCTAAGGGCCAGCCAGTTGCACCCATACCCAGGGGCAGGGCAGCCTTGAAGCCATCGCTGCCTTTATATGCCCACATTGACCCATCTGTGCCACCCCAGCAGTTTACGGGTTTAAAATATAAATGTGCGTGGGGCTGTGCCCGATCGCTGCTTTTAGATAAGTCTGGGTTGGCTGACATTTGGGGGCTCCCTTGGCAGAGTAGAGGTGGCCATACACGCGAAGAATCCCTCGCTTGGCTAGGTGACTAAACAAGTGGATCTTCTGACGATATGCCTACCTAAAGGTGTGTGATATTGGGATAATTCGATCGTTTGGCCCTAGCGGGTATATGGGCCCTCGGACTGAATCAACCAAACCTGCCTGACCGAGATCTGGTCAGTTTTAAGACAGATATTGGTCGGGTAGTCCCATCAGGGGAGCACATACCTGGGCAGATAAGCTGCTGAATTGGTCTGAAGGACCAGAAACAACAGCTGAAATCTGCCCGTGTAAGGCCACCTTTACAAGGGAACCTGTATCCAATACAGTGTGATGGATCCGGCCAGAGTGCCCAGAACAACAAAGTGCTGATTGGCTGGTGCTAGGATAGAAAGTGACCCCTAGATAGCCCAGATCAAAGCTATGCCCCAACACAAAGCCCCCAGCCCAGGTGGCTACACCAATATGCACTACATAATGTTTAAAGATACCTCTAGCCCAATACTAGCCAGAGTCTTCAGTGCTACTGGAACCTTCCCTAAGGGGCTGATTTACTAACCCACGAATCCGACCCGAATTGGAAAAGTTCCGACTTGAAAACGAATATTTTGCGACTTTTTCGTATGTTTTGCGATTTTTTCGGATTCTGTACGAATTTTTCGGATCCAATACGATTTTTGCGTAAAAACGCGAGTTTTTCGTATCCATTACGAAAGTTGCGTAAAAAGTTGCGCATTTTGCGTAGCGTTAAAACTTACGCGAAAAGTTGCGCATTTTTCGTAGCGTTAAAACTTAACGCTACAAAAAATGCGCAACTTTTCGCGTAAGTTTTAACGCTACGCAAAATGCGCAACTTTTTACGCAACTTTCGTAATGGATAGGAAAACTCGCGTTTTTACGCAAAAATCGTATTGGATCCGAAAAATTCGTAAAGAATCCGAAAAAATCGCAAAACATACGAAAAAATCGCAAAGTACCGATCATTACGAAAAAAACGCAATCGGACTCCATTCGACCCGTTCGTGGGTAAGTAAATCAGCCCCTAAGTATCTTTTATATCTAGAACACCCAAATAAGAGAAGACCAATCACTTTGCTCTACCTATCAAGCAATTTCTCTACTGAACAGAGAGTTAAATTGTACGTAGCCAATCTGTCCAACCTACTTACATAATCATTAACGCTCAATGCCAACAAAAAGTTCAGTTGAGCCAACTGGATATGCACAGAGCAAGTAGTAACAACATTACTCATGCCCCCTACATGTATCATGGCCCTTAAGGCACCATATTTCCATATTACAGTACAACTGTACCGCACCAATCCCTTTTGTATAACCATTGGCACCCACTAAGGACGCCCCTTATCCCCTCAGATTTACATACTAACGATGGATCCCCTTGTTCAATCGCAGAAGTCCCAAGGCCTAAAGAGAGGCATAACAGAGCATAAAAATGATTTTGTCTGCAGACGATGTAGCTCTAAATCCAACCAAATGCTTCCCAGGAGGTATTTATTTTACTTATACGCTTTGGTGATTTATCACACTATAACGTGAAGACGATTAAAAACCCAAGCACTTCCTATAGGGATGCAAGACTCAACCTTTATATACCTCAGCCTAGACTGGAACAGTGTCGGACTGGGGTGTCTGGTGCACACAGAGGGCCCCCCCACCCAGTCAAGACTTGCAGGTGCACCAGTCAGGACTCGTAGGGCCAAAGTTGCTGGCAGTGATCGGGCCTGGGTTGTGGGGCCCACTTGGTCTTTTCCTGATGTCCCGCCAGTCCAACCCTGGAATGCCACCATAAAATGCTTGGGTACCAATATTAATGCCAATCCAACCAACCTTTACCAACAAAACTGTTCTACTTTGCAACAAGATATCAAAAACAACTAAATGCATGGAATGTCCCATTTACTACATGCTTGGCCTCCCCAAAATATTAAGTATTGTCAGCCAGTCAGACATGCACCAAGCATGTCACATACACAGAATATCACTGGAAAGGGGGTCATTTTAGCACCCAAATTGATACCCCTGGTAGCAAGACATGTTGCCAAGGTCAAGTATGTTTGCCAACTAAGATGGCTGGAAACTGTATGAACACCTTCGAGAGGGGAGCGGCTGCTAAAAGTTGTTAATACAAAGGGAAGACTCTAGGTTGTGCTCAACCTAAAGGGATGATTAAGCAATATAATTTAGAATGTTTTTTTATAAGACATTAAAAAACTGTGGGTCTCCATTTTTTTTTTTTTTGCCATTTTAGCCAGTCGTAAAGCAATGGTTTATATACTGACTTTTGGGTAAATACCTGTAGCACAATTTGGCCTTTATGTACAATATTTAATAATGTGTAATGGTGGCCATATACTTATTTGGCTCGGTTGCCAAACGAGGGGAATGTCTCCTGATATGCCCATCTAAAGTGGGCCGAACAATCGAATTAAAATAGCGGGTATATGGACTGAAGGACTGCATCAATGAGCCGATGTGTCCACTATCCGATGGGAAAATCAAACCTGCCCGGTCTAGATCTGGTCAATCTTAGGCCAGATATCAGTCAGTCAAGTAGGTCTGTCGGGGGAGCCCATACACGGGCAGTTAAGCTGCCACATCGGTCTGAAGGACACAAATCAGCAGCTGAAATCTGCCCATGTATGGCCACCTTAAGGGTACATTACATACAGTATTGGATACACTACCACTTATATTGGCTTTTGGACAATACGACTTCCTCAAAGGTGTCAATATTTCTCTCTCAATGGGAACATGAATAAGAGAATCGTTAAAGTCGAATCAATGAAATGCATCAGATTCGCCGGGGTCAAAGGGCATGGCAAAGTGGAGGCCCATTGACAATGATCTTACCCACAGACAGTGGTACCAACACAGACACCCACTCTTACAGACTTTTACAATAAGTGATATTAATACAGGTATGGGATCTGTTTGGGGCCTCTCCCAAAGAATCCATTATAATAAAATAATTTCTAAATATCATTCCCTTTTCTCTGTAATAATAAAACAGTACCTGTACTTGATCCCAACTAAGATATAATTACCCCTTATTGGGGGCAGAACAGCCCTATTGGGTTTATTTAATGGTTAAATGATTCCCTTTTCTCTGTAATAATAAAACAGTACCTGTACTTGATCCCAACTAAGATATAATTACCCCTTATTGGGGCAGAACAGCCCTATTGGGTTTATTTAATGGTTAAATGATTCCCTTTTCTCTGTAATAAAAAAACAGAACCTGTACTTGATCCCAACTAAGATATAATTACCCCTTATTGGGGCAGAACAGCCCTATTGGGTTTATTTAATGGTTAAATTATTCCCTTTTCTCTGTAATAATAAAACAGTACCTGTACTTGATCCCAACTAAGATATAATTACCCCTTATTGGGGCAGAACAGCCCTATTGGGTTTATTTAATGGTTAAATGATTCCCTTTTCTCTGTAATAAAAAAACAGAACCTGTACTTGATCCCAACTAAGATATAATTACCCCTTATTGGGGCAGAACAGCCCTATTGGGTTTATTTAATGGTTAAATTATTCCCTTTTCTCTGTAATAATAAAACAGTACCTGTACTTGATCCCAACTAAGATATAATTACCCCTTATTGGGGCAGAACAGCCCTATTGGGTTTATTTAATGGTTAAATTATTCCCTTTTCTCTGTAATAATAAACAGTACCTGTACTTGATCCCAACTAAGATATAATTACCCCTTATTGGGGCAGAACAGCCCTATTGGGTTTATTTAATGGTTAAATGATTCCCTTTTCCTCTGTAATAAAAAACAGTACCTGTACTTGATCCCAACTAAGATATAATTACCCCTTATTGGGGCAGAACAGCCCTATTGGGTTATTTAATGGTTAAATGATTCCCTTTTCTCTGTAATAATAAAACAGTACCTGTACTTGATCCCAACTAAGATATAATTACCCCTTATTGGGGCAGAACAGCCCTATTGGGTTTATTTCATGGTTAAATGATTCCCTTTTCTCTGTAATAATAAAACAGTACCTGTACTTGATCCCAACTAAGATATAATTACCCCTTATTGGGGCAGAACAGCCCTATTGGGTTTATTTAATGGTTAAATGATTCCCTTTTCTCTATAATAATAAACAGTACCTGTACTTGATCCCAACTAAGATATAATTACCCTTATTGGGGCAGAACAGCCCTATTGGGTTTATTTAATGGTTAAATGATTCCCTTTTCTCTGTAATAAAAAAACAGTACCTGTACTTGATCCCAACTAAGATATAATTACCCCTTATTGGGGGCAGAACAGCCCTATTGGGTTTATTTAATGGTTAAATGATTCCCTTTTCTCTGTAATAATAAAACAGTACTTGTACTTGATCCCAACTAAGATATAATTACCCCTTATTGGGGCAGAACAGCCCTATTGGGTTTATTTCATGGTTAAATGATTCCCTTTTCTCTGTAATAATAAAACAGTACCTGTACTTGATCCCAACTAAGATATAATTACCCCTTATTGGGGCAGAACAGCCCTATTGGGTTTATTTCATGGTTAAATGATTCCCTTTTCTCTGTAATAATAAAACAGTACTTGTACTTGATCCCAACTAAGATATAATTTATCACTATTGGAGGCAAAATGATACTTATGGGTTAAATTAAATTTAAAATTACTTTTTAATAGACTTAAGGAATGGAGATCCAAATTACAGAAAGATCCCTAATGCAGAAAACCCCTGATCCCAGGCAAAGAGAGAACACCAGGGAAAGCAACTGGACTTGTTAGGTAATCATTGAAGACGTTTCACTACTCATCCGAGCAGCTACTTCAGTTCAACTGACTGGTATGGGAAGTCCTCAGCATATATACTCTTCCACTAATCCAATCACAATGGCACTTTGTAACTCTTCAGAGAAGCGACACCTGAAACTCACAGAAGTGTGAATGCTGTGGAGATACTTTGATAGGATTGCCATGATTACCATGAATGGATGTGTGAAGAGTTCTGAAACTGCCGGGGTACAGATGTTAGAACAGCATTGTATGTAGCAGACAGATGGTGTTGAAGGCCCCCACCTCTGTTTAGGGATGGTTTCGCTACTTTAGCATGAATGGCCTCTTTTACACCTCTTTCAAACCATCGGTCCTCTTTGTCCAAAATGTGGAGGTGGCTATTCTCAAAGGAGTGTCCCTTGTCTTTTAGGTGTAGAAATAGAGCTGAGTCTTGCCCTGTAGAGTTCACCCTCCTATGCTGAGCCATTCACTTGGAGAGCAGTTGCTTTGTCTCCCCCAATTATATATGTTGTTTTGACAAAGGCCCAGTCTGGGTAACCACAAGCTATTAGTGCTCCTCTAAGTCTGTGTTCCAGCAGATGGTGGGATGTCTCATGAACATCCTCACTTGTGAACTTGATGTTATTGTCCACTGAATGAGTGTGGTCCTGGTTTTAATATAACTTGGTGTAGTTTCCTTGAATGTAAGTAAGGCCTTTCTTTCCACTTCCTGCAAAGTCAACTTGTATATGGAGGAAGTGGAATAGCAAGTCCAAATTTTGGACAAAGACTGCTGGTCTGATTAAGGTGTAAAAGAGGCCATTCATGTTAAAGTAGTGAAACCATCCCTAAACAGAGGCGGGGGCCTTCAACACCATCTGTCTGCTACATACAATGCAGATCCAATACGAGTGCAGCAAGATAACAGCTAAATCTAAGATGGCGATGACTCCCCATCTAAAGACCCATCTAAAGGGCACACAACATGTCTCACTAAAAAAGACCTAGATGCAAGCCTGGCGGATTTATTTCATAAACTGACTACTTTGTTCCAAGCAGAAATAAAAGCTGCTATAGTAGACCTACCTAAAGACATTACTGCACTAGGGTCCCGTACAGACACCCTAGAGATGATATATGATGCTAAATGCCCATTACAAGTTACAGCACAGAGGAGAAACATTACAAAGATCGGTTAGTGCTCTCACACTACATACAGTAGATCTGGAGAATGGAGAACAGTAGATCTGGATCTGGAGAACAGATCCCAAAGGAATAATATCATGATACGGAACGGTCTAGAACTGTATAAAGCTCTTATTAAGCTACTGGAACTGCTCTTCTGCAAGCTATTACCAGAATACAGTCCCAAGCTTCTCCTTATAGACAGGGTCCATAGAGCCCTCTAGTCCAAACCAAAACCAGGGGAACCGCCACAAGACATAATAGCACGACTGCATTATTACGAAAATAAAGAAGACCTACTGCAGTCCGCTAGAACTCAAAAGGAGGTGGAAATAGATACTCCATACTGATCTTCCCAGATATCACACCATTAACCCTGCAGAAATGCAGAAACCTGCGCCCAGTCACTCAACGCTTACAACACACAATGATAAAATACAGATGGGAATTCCCTTTCAAATAGTACTGAAAAATGGAGTCCTCTACACCAGTGATCCCCAACCAGTGGTTCAGGGGTAACATGTTGCTCCCCAACCCCTTGGATGTTGCTTTCAGTGCCCCCAAACTAGGGAGTTATTTTTGAATTCCTGACTTGGGGGCAAGTTTTGGTTGAATAAAAACAAGATTCCCTACCAAATAAAGCCCCTGTAAGCTGATAGGGTGCATAGAGGCCCCCTAATAGCCAATCACAGCCCTTATTTGGCTCCTCCATGAACTTTTATGGTGCTTGTGTTGCTCTCCAAGTCTTTTTACATGTGACTGTGGCTCACGAGTAAGAAAGGTTGGGGACCCCTGCTCTACACAATTACAGACCCAATGGAAGGCCAATCACTTCTTTCTCGCCTGTGACATAGTGACATAGTGACACATAATGTGAAGGGACTTAATAGCCCAACCAAACACAAGATGGCTGCCTTATATTACTTGAAACTGAGAGCAGATATGGTAGCATTAGAAGAAACCCATTAGGCCATGTCAGGCCCTTCCCCATTTCTACACAGATGCGCAATAAATGCCAATTCATATCCAACGAAAAAATGTGGGGTAGCAATTGCTTTCCACTCTCACGTACAATTTTCCCACAATTAGTTCTCAGAGACCCAGAAATCCTATTAGTAGGTCAAGTAAATACCACATAGTAATCATGGACAGTTTTTTAACGTATGCTCATTATTACATCAACATGACCAAGCCATAATAGAAGTTATGGGGGGCTTTATTATGATTTTAAATCCTTGTCTTGTACAGTCCTTAAGAAGGATATTAATGAGCTGGAGAGAGTGCAGAGACTGCAACTAAACTGGTAAAGGAGATGGAAGGGTTAAACTATGAGGTTAGACTGTCAGGGTTGTTTTCTCTGGAAAAGAGGCGCTTGCGAGGGGACATGATTACTCTGTACAAGTACATTAGAGGGGATTATAGGCAGATGGGGGGGTTCTTTTTCCCCATAAAAACAATCAATACACCAGAGGCCCCCCCTTTAGATTAGAGGAACGGAGCTTCCATTTGAAGCAGCGTCGGGGGTTCCTCGCGGGGAGGGCAGTGAGGGGGTTGGGGAATGCCCTTCCTAGTGATGGGGTAATGGCAGATTCTGTTAATGCCTATAAGAGGGGCCTGGGTGAGTTCTTGAACAAGCAGAATATCCAAGGCTATTGTGATACTAATATCTACAGTTAGTATTAATGTTTGTATATATAGTTTATGTATGTGAGTGTATAGATTGGTAAGTATAGGTTGTGTGCTGGGTTTACTTGGAAGGGTTGAACTTGATGAACTCAGGTCTTTTTTCAACACTATGTAATTATTTAACTATGTTAACTAGTGAAACTATTAAATAATATGAACTTGATATTTGACAACACTTACACCCTGCAGATCTAGAATTCAGTTTCTATTCACCCCCATATCTCAACAGGCTATCCCAATGGTAAAAACCTTTGAAATGTCCTCTTGGTCGGACCATGCAACCATCTCACTATTCATGACATTACCAACCACCACACTAAAGCGGCAGATTTGTTGATTCTCTGCTCTCAGTTCCCTCTATATCTGCCAGCATAGCTGACGCCACAGAGGAATATTGGGTATGTAATCTAGATTCTCCAGGACACATATCAACAATTTGGGGCGCATACAAGGTTACAATACGTAATACACATAAACAGAAGGCTTTCCTGGACACTGTGAAAGCTTTAGAAACAGAAATCAGAGACCTGGAGACACTACACTTACAGATAGCCACTTCAAATACGCTCCCCCGCTTAATAGAAGCGAGACACAAACCATACAAACCACACAAACCAACTACAAGCCATAATGCTCACAAAAGCAGATAAAGCTCTTACATAGTCAAAGGCAAGATTTTTTAAGCTAAAAGACAATGCAGACGGCTTGCTTGTAAGAAAACTCCGCCCAGACACAGGCTATCGCCCTATCGCATCCATTAAATCTACGTCTGGGAATAACTATTTGCTTATCCCTTAGATATACTAACAGAATTCAAAAACTTCTATACTACCCTATATACTTCACAGAACTTATCCTTACCCACTGGCAGAGAACAACTATTATACTATCACATTACCTAGAATAAAACCCTCAGATAAAGCCTTCTTGAATTCCCCCATTACAGTAGTGGTAGTTAAACTAGCCATCAAGCAATTAAAAACAATACAGCTCCAGCCTCCCTAACGAGCCTCCCCAACTTTCAAACATACATTTTACAGAATCACAGGCAGGTAGATTTAAATAAACCTGAAGCCCTACCTTGGAACCTTCCAAAGAAGGATATAGTTGACTACCTCAAAATTAAACTTTCTAAATCATATACTACCTTATACAGATATAATTACTAACCAAAATATCAACAGTTGTTCCGTCTCCTCTGCTTCTGCTCTGTTTCTCTTCTCTTTGTAGGTCTTGGCCTTTTGCAGAAGTTCTTCAAAGTAGATAGTTGAGTAGGGAAGAGCTGGAAGGTTCAGTGTGGGACTTCCAGCCTCCCTGCTCTGTAGAGAAGCCGTCCTCTCCCTCCATCTCACAATGCAATGCTTCTCTTCTCTTTGTAGGCCTTGGCCTCCTTCAGAAGTTCTTCAAAGTAGATAGTTGAGTAGGGAAGAGCTGGAAGGTTCAGTGTGGGACTTCCAGCCTCCCAACTCTGTACAGAAGCCGTCCTCTTCATCCATCCCACAATGCATTGATTCTCTTCTCTTTGTAGGTCTTGGCCTCCTTCAGAAGTTCTTCAAAGTAGACAGTTGAGTAGGGAAGAGTTCAGTGTGGGACTTCCAGCCCCCTTACTCCTATAGAGAAGCCAAACACAGATTTACTCCAAACAGCGCCTCCTGCAAACCAGCAGTTCACATGGATCTACCAAATAGCCAATCACAGCCCTTATTTGGCAACTCCAAAGAACTTTTTTCATGCTCATATGGCTCACCAACACGTTTTAATTCTGAATGTGGGGGGTCCCTGATCTATAGCCTATATGTAATTGGATAGTTAGGTGGGAGGCAGGTATGGGGGGGCAAAGATCTCCCAAGATCAGATACTTCTTATAAAATGGACATAAGAACTATATTTTTGCTGTTACTTAAAAGCTTATTTTGCTCATTATGTGCATTAAGAATTATACATTTACTCTGCCCTCCCTTGGCTTTTGTTTTTCTCCCATTTTTTATGCCTGGTTCCTATCTTAGTTGTGTTCTTTTACATAAATCCCTACACGTGGGTATGTTGCATTGGTTGTATTATATATCTTTACTTGTGTTAGGGTGCCACCTATTGACTAAAGTCACATGTACATAGTGACGTGTTTACCCGGATCCCCTCCCAGCGTCCATCTTTGTGTGTAGTAAGTTCCTCCTAGTCACCATTTTACTTCCTATTCTCCATGTTTTAAGAGTTGCTATTGGGGTGGGTAGGAAAAGGCTACTACTTTATAAAAACCTGAGCCAGAATATTAGCAAAGGGATGGAATGCTTATGGGCCTTCTGTGGAAATATGGGTTTCTTCTTATGTGTGACTGCATTTCAGACAACCTGCAACCCAGCTTTCTGCAAGCCAACACCTACACGCTCGTGGCTATACAAGCAAGCTGATCTGTGAGTGTTTAGATGTTCTTTTGCATTCATTTTACTTGAAAAGTCAGTGACCATGTTATAAGGGCAGTGAAGGAATCGACAAGGTTCTGTGCATTTCTTTCCTGCTGAACCTGGGCAAGTCCATCATCAGGACCAGAGACCTACACATACCACAAAGCAAATGTCAGGCTCAAAAGCATAATAAAACAACAAGGCTATAAAAGATCAATTGTTAATAACATAAATGTTAATTGTTTCAGATGTATATTATATATCTATAAATTGTCCAACTGCTGCCTATAGGTAATGACCCATAAAACAGGTCCCCTGAAGTTTTTGGGTTGGCAAGCTGACTTCTCTACCTAATATGGGTCCCCCAAAGAAAAGAGTTGGGAAACCCTGCCATAAGCATCATGGGTGGCTGTCTGTAATGTTCCTTCTCAATAGTAAAACTGGGGCTCTAAGACAACAAAGAGACCTTTTACTAAAAGACAAAGTCCTGGGCTGCACAATTGCAGGAGACCAGGTTGATAAGAGCGACCGTATCATCAGGGCCCACATGGAATTAATTATCACTATTGCAATGTCACAGGTTGATGAACAAGTGGCCATTCCCCTCTACCTCACATTTCTCAAAGCTCTATGATACAAAGCACCTGTACAGCAATAGGTCTGGAATACGTTTGGTCTTTAGGCACAATATAATGCCTGCTCCCATTATCAAAAAATTATATCGATTAGAGACTCTACACATTGTTAAACTGTTCAAAGGGGTTCATAGAAGCAGTCTCAAAGGCCTTAATAAAGCTTCAGATACTGCCCTACCACAAGTTAAAAGAGAAGGAGGTCCATTTTCTTGGATGCATAAACTAAGCCTATAGCTGCTATGAAACAGGTTCAAGGTTTAAGGTAGCACCAATGCCTGAGTAGAGCATTCCTAGATGTGAACTTGGTACCTTGAACTCTACTACCTAGAAAGTCAGACATTCAAGCATTCTGCCTATTCTGGACTACATATAGAACCAGACAATATGTTCAACCAATTAGTATGAATGAGGGTGTCCACAACATCTGAATACAGAGTTTTGTTCTATTTCATTTTAGCCATGAAGAACATAAACCAGACAGGTCTTTATAGATATTGACAGGTCTAGAGTTCATTCACCAATGTAGCCATTGTCATAAAAGGTAGATACCAACAGAAGTAAATGTCAGACTTGCCTGGTACACACGTTGGCCTGGAAGTCATTGGGCCATGGTCAGTTATGAGACACTGGACCTGTGGTGGCCAAGCAAAAGCAAAAGAAGGACAATCTTGCTTGTTTACAGACGTTTATGTGCAGTATACTCAAGTCATTGAGTCTATGGATACCTACAATGTCAGCAAAGATCTTATTCTAGTATCTACACCTAAAGGTAAGCTTCACATCCCCTTATCATACACAGTAGGGCAGAACAGATCCATTCTGCAGCACTTCCACCTCCAATAGAAATGTGTGTAGTATAGCACATCGCCAGCTGCTTCTAGAATAGGCGGAAGATGGAATAATGTTACGTTCTACAAGAGAGCAGGAATTCCTAAAGGCCAATTCCAAATTAAAGGTCAACAAGCATAAAGGACTGGGACACATCGCTAGTCATGGTTGGAAGGTAGATAAGGAAGAAGTGGAAGTTGCAAATACGGGGCCATAAAGCCTTTTGATTGGACCCTTCATGGATCATATGACTTTGTAAACTCTATGGTCCACTTGTAGCACATATTCTAACCAACACCTCTTCAGGAAGATGCACCAGTGGCCAATGGGCTGCATTACAATGTCATGGTTGAAGTTGCTCTATATACTTTATACCTTCATTTCCATGGTTCAGGGAAGAAACCCAAAGAAATCTGGTTCGGTTGTTGTTTTTCATTCATTATTTTTTTTCTGTTTTTCTTACAGATCTCAGGAAGAGGCCACCAGAGGAACTGCTCAAATGTTTTTGAACCAACATAATGTAGTTTATAATGTAGTGGTATCTAAGGGTACTTGGCAAAAAGAGCGTTGCCTCTCCATGGCCGCCGTTAATAAATTATTTTTAAATAGAATAGACAATAGTAATAAATATATAAACAAAAATGATTCAAGACCAATTTGAGGGTCACAGAGGTGACCCCCAGACTCATTTTTGGTCTTCTGAGGTAGCAGTTAAGAAACCCTGGTCTAGTATAATGTTTAAAACATATTGTACTATATAAATTGTGTTATGATGCCACCTATTGACCAAAGTCCCATAAGTACATAGCAATCTTCTGATTTAAGTTCAAGCCCCTCCCATCCTCCATCTTTGGGTGTTTTCTAGGCTTTCCCAAGTCTCCATTTTATTTCCTGTCCTCCAAGTGTTAAGAAGTGCTGTAGGGGGGTAGTAAGGGAAGGCTCCTTTTGACCACCAACACCTGACCATCTACTTGAGTGGAATACTCCCTACTCAGCAATTGCCCTTTTCCCTGATTCTGGAAGAAACAGATTTCCTGGATACCAAGTTTCTTGGTGAGTTCAGCAACTTGGAAAGGATTGTCAGCAGTGCTTGTATCCAGCTCCATGTTGGCCAAGCACAGAGGTCTCAGGGGGAAGACAAGTCACTATTGCAACAACCTAGAATACAAGTTAAGTAATAAAACCCCTTCCATTGTATCTCCTGTATCTTTACTTCCCTTGAATTCTGCCTTTTCCTTTATCTCATCTTTCCTCATACTCCCCTTCCTGTTTTCCCTTTACTCATATTGATCTTTTCTTCTCATTTCCACTTCTTCCCCCACTTCTCACTCTTCCTTCTGACCCCTTGATGGTTCCACTTTAGAGTAAAGGCTTAGAACATGAAAAACAAAGATCTGTTCTTTTAAGTTGGTGGTTAACATGCACCTTGGGCAATGGGGGGAATGGGTTCTTTAGAACTTGCCACCTATAATAGAATGATTCCAATGCAGTATGTTAGAGAAAGGCTCCTCCCTAAATAAAATCAATAGAAGCTGAGGGGAGCAGGGTTAGTTACACCTAATGTAGGGTTAGGAGGGGGAGACATTTGCTATTAAGTGCAGTAGGTACTGCAATTACTAATCTGGAGAAGACATTTGCTGGGCAGAAGTTGTGAGAAGTCCCTCTGGGTGGGTAGCTCCCTGAATATCTGGGGCAGGTACTTTTTGTGCCCATGGGGCATGGATGGAGGCACACAGTCACATTCTTTCAGTAAGGAAGTTACAGCCAGTTCCCTATATGGAGAAAGTCAATGTGACTCTGTACATTCTACTGTTGGTTAACTTTTGAAGGCCAACTTTACCTTTAATTCTCACCAGTAGTCCCTCTTTAAATGCAAACAGGAAACTATTTTGTAAATAGAGGAATATATAATATTATATAATACATTAAATACATTAAAGGGGTTGTTCACCTTGAAATAAACGTTTAGTATGATGTAGAGACTGCTGTTCTTAGTTTGCTGTTGGTCTTCATATTTTATTATTTGGTTTCTGAATTATTTTGCATTTTGTTTGGCAGCTCTCCAGTTTGTCATTTCAGCAGATATTTGGTTGCTAGGGTCCAATTTAACCTAACAACCAGGTAGTGGTTTGAAAGAAAGAAAGGAATATGATCAGAGGAGGGGATTATATAAAGATAAGTAATAAAAAGTAACAATAACAATGTTTTTTTTGACCAGTTCAAAACTAAGAATAGGCCATTCTATATCTCTCTAATATATATATATATATATATAATATACAGTTTGGTCATTTCCATATGGGACCAAAATGTAAATTATATCCTTATAAACAGAGCTTAGTGATGTCATCAGTTATAATTGGTGCTTAGAGATGTAATTTCTGACTCACTGACACTTGTATATAATAATAAGTAAAGTACCCCCTGTTGGAAAATATAAGGATATTAGAGGTCACCTCGGCTTCCATGACCTGTATTCTTTCCCAGTGCAATCACTCATTTTTGTTGCTTTACATCCCTCCCACTATACAGCTTTTTAATGACAAATACTGGAGACAATTTTGTCTAATTCTGCTGATAATCTTTAGTAAACGATGTGAGGCAACGTACGCAGCATAAATGGAACAATAGCTCATATAAATGTGTGCCAGAAAACTTGCAATGATAGAAGAGCTCTTGCATTAGTTCTGGCGCAGGCCGTTATTAATGTTTATCACTCTGTACCTCTTCATTACATATTATATACTATATATATATATACAGTATGGGTTTGCAACCCCTTTAATGATAATAAATGCTAATGAATTGTATGAGGCAGGCCAGCAGGGAGAAGATCATGTTAAGGTGCCCACTAGTGATGAGAGAATCTGTCCCATTTTGGCAAAAAATTTGTGAAAATGCGGCAACCATTTTTTCTGATCTGTTTTCCAGTTTCTTCCCTTCTCATCCATTATTCTCTTCTCTTTTTCTCCTACCCCCCCTGGGTTTTATACCCTTCAGAATCTTAAGTTCTCTTTTCTACTGTATAGATCCTCTATCACCTGCCTCCATAGCCCTACCCCATTTCCCCCTGTCTCCCCACCCTCAATTCTCCATTACCTGCCTCCATAGCCCTACCCCATTTCCCCCTGTCTCCCCACCCTCAATTCTCCATCACCTGCCTCCATAGCGCTACCCCGATTTCCCCCTGTCTCCCCACCCTGAATTCTCCATCACCTGCCTCCATAGCCCTACCCCATTTCCCCCTGTCTCCCCACCCTCAATTCTCCATCACCTGCCTCCATAGCCCTACCCCATTTCCCCCTGTCTCCCCACCCTGAATTCTCCATCACCTGCCTCCATAGCCCTACCCCATTTCCCCCTGTCTCCCCACCCTCAATTCTCCATCACCTGCCTCCATAGCCCTACCCCATTTCCCCCTGTCTCCCCACCCTCAATTCTCCATCACCTGCCTCCATAGCCCTACCCCATTTCCCCCTGTCTCCCCACCCTGAATTCTCCATCACCTGCTTCCATAGCCCTACCCCATTTCCCCCTGTCTCCCCACCCTCAATTCTCCATTACCTGCCTCCATAGCCCTACCCCATTTCCCCCTGTCTCCCCACCCTCAATTCTCCATTACCTGCCTCCATAGCCCTACCCCATTTCCCCCTGTCTCCCCACCCTGAATTTTCCATTACCTGCCTCCATAGCCCTACCCCATTTCCCCCTGTCTCCCCACCCTGAATTCTCCATTACCTGCCTCCATAGCCCTACCCCATTTCCCCCTGTCTCCCCACCCTCAATTCTCCATCACCTGCCTCCATAGCGCTACCCCATTTCCCCCTGTCTCCCCACCCTGAATTCTCCATCACCTGCCTCCATAGCCCTACCCCATTTCCCCCTGTCTCCCCACCCTCAATTCTCCATCACCTGCCTCCATAGCGCTACCCCATTTCCCCCTGTCTCCCCACCCTGAATTCTCCATCACCTGCCTCCATAGCCCTACCCCATTTCCCCCTGTCTCCCCACCCTGAATTCTCCATCACCTGCCTCCATAGCCCTACCCCATTTCCCCTGTCTCCCACCCTCAATTCTCCATCACCTGCCTCCATAGCCCTACCCCATTTCCCCCTGTCTCCCCACCCTGAATTCTCCATCACCTGCCTCCATAGCCCTACCCCATTTCCCCCTGTCTCCCCACCCTCAATTCTCCATTACCTGCCTCCATAGCCCTACCCCATTTCCCCCTGTCTCCCCACCCTGAATTCTCCATCACCTGCTTCCATAGCCCTACCCCATTTCCCCCTGTCTCCCCACCCTCAATTCTCCATCACTATCACCGTACCTCTATACCACCATACCCCATATTGTCCTGTTTCACTACCCTTAGTTTCTCTATCATATTCCTCCTTTGCTCTTACACAAGTATGCACCCCCAGTTTCTTCATCACCTGCTTTCATTACTCTTTCTTAGAGTAGCCATAAGGGGATTATAGGAGGGAATCAATGTTAAAGGAACAGTAACATCAAATAATTAAAGTGTTTTAAAGTAATTAAAATATAATGTGCTGTTGCTCTGCAAAAAACTGGTGTTTTTGCTACAGAAAAGCTACTATATAATAAGCTGCTGTGTAGCCCCAGGGGCAGCCATTTAAGCTGGAGAAAAGGCACAGGTTACATAGCAGATAACAGATACGCCCCATATAATGGGGGTTTGTCTGTTATCTGCTAAGTAACCTGTGCCTTTTCTCCTTTGAATGGCTGCCCCCGGGGCTACACAGCAGCTTATTTATATAAACTATAGTAGGGTTTCTGAGGCAAACACACCAATTGGAGCAATGCAGGGCAACAGCACATTATATTGTAATTACTCTTATACACTTTCATTTTTTGGTGTTATTTTTCCTTTAAAGGCCCCATCATACATGGGAACAAAAAAAACAGTATTTACAAGAGCATTAGTGGACGACACATTTATAATACATATATATATATATGAAATATACGTAATTTCAAGATTGATTCAAATCATATTTGCTCTGTTTTCATAATTTTCCCTCATTAAAGGAGTATCTGGTGCATATTGTAGAATTGTCTAGTAATTGTAAGTCCTAGGAGCCCCCTAGGTTAACGCACAGGGCCCTAGAGTGTTATAGGGTTTCTCTTGCTGGCAGGGTCAAGCTTGGTCTTTAAACATACAGCCCGGTTAGGCTGATCATGCTAGGCCCCGCCCCTTCTGGCTCCATACTACAGGATACTTATAAAGAATTACTCCTTACTATCTTCCATAAGAATTCATTGTTTTACATTGCAGTTAATGGATAAGGACACATATTTGCCTATATTTGCTTTGAATAACAAATTGCAGAACCCCCAAACCACAACAACTAAGCAGAACAGCAAGAACATCTGTCTCCAGAGAGAAAATGAGAATTAAATAAAATCACAAATCAAAAGCGGAAGTGAAATTGTGTTTGCTGGAGGCTTGGGTGTGGGAGTCGGTACATGGGGCGCAGTATAAGCTGGGGGGACAGAGAGCCAGTACAGCCTATGTAATCCAGGGACGGGCAATAGGTATGTACCCCCCGCCCCTCATGAATACACAAGTGATGTTTTATTAATGGGGGCAACGAAGTGGAGCCCAGAGACCTACAATGATTAATGCTACAAGGCAATGCAATAAAAATAGTTCATTGTGCCTGTTTTTGGCACGCTGCCTTCCAGTTTGCAAATGACTCCTGTAGTCACATTCTTCCAGTAACTGGTGGATTTCCGGCTATCTACGGAAAGCCATGGGACATATAAGTGATATCGCTGTTTCCTTTAGAGCTGGGATCCCCAACCTTTTGTACCTGTGAGCCACATTCAAATGTAAAAAGAGTTGGGGAGCAACACAAGCATGATAAATGTACTTGGGGTACCAAATAAGGGCTGTGACTGGTTATTTAGTAGCCCATATGTTGACTGGAAACCTACAGGAGGCTCTGTTTGTTAGTATTCAACCAAAGCTTGCCTTCTAACCAAGAATTAAAAAATAAGCACCTGCTTTGGGGCCACTGGGAGCAACATCCAAGGGGTTGGGGAGCAACATGGTGCCCCCGAGCCACTGGTTGGGGACCCTTTTTTTTTTTTGGGAGATTCATTCGCGTTTCACTGATAACTTTTTTTCACACCTTAGGCTCCATATTTAAGCCTCCATATTGTTCACCTGTTCACACTTCAGACTGTAGGAGCAGTGCCAGCATTTTGTCATTGTATGTGCTCTCTGCCCTATGCTGCCTGTGCGTGCCATACTCTGCCTGCCCTATGCTGCCTGTGTGTGCCATACTCTGCCTGCCCTATGCTGCCTGTGTGTGCCATACTCTGCCTGCCCTATGCTGCCTGTGTGTGCCATACTCTGCTGCCTGCCTGTGTGTGCCATACTCTGCCTGCCCTATGCTGCTGGGTGTGCCATACTCTGCCTGCCCTGCCTGTGTGTGCCATACTCTGCCTGCCCTATGCTGCCTGGGTGTGCCATACTCTGCCTGTCCTATGCTGCCTGTGTGTGCCATACTCTGCCTGCCCTATGCTGCCTGGGTGTGCCATACTCTGCCTGCCCTGCCTGTGTGTGCCATACTCTGCCTGCCATGCTGCTGGTGTGCCATACCTGCTGTCTATGCTGCTGTGTGTGCCATACTCTGCCTGCCCTGCCTGTGTGTGCCATACTCTGCCTGCCCTATGCTGCCTGGGTGTGCCATACTCTGCCTGCCCTGCCTGTGTGTGCCATACTCTGCCTGCCCTATGCTGCCTGGGTGTGCCATACTCTGCCTGTCCTATGCTGCCTGTGTGTGCCATACTCTGTCTGCCCTGCCTGTGTGTGCCATACTCTGTCTGCCCTATGCTGCCTGTGTGTGCCATACTCTGCCTGCCCTATGCTGCCTGTGTGTGCCATACTCTGTCTGCCCTGCCTGTGTGTGCCATACTCTGTCTGCCCTATGCTGCCTGTGTGTGCCATACTCTGCCTGCCCTATGCTGCCTGTGTGTGCCATACTCTGCCTGCCCTGTGCTGCCTGTGGGAGGTAAACCAGGCACTGGTTTGTTCTGGGAGTTTGTTAGCAGTTAGAAATAGCCATTATATGGTCCCTAAGGTGTGTAATTATGTGCTGGGGGTTCCACAGGGGAGGAGGAGGCATATGGATTTAAGGTTGTGTCATTATATGACATAATACTGTATAATTCTTTCACATATGAATGAAGGACGATATCACTACAGTGAGAACCAACCATTTGGGTTTTTGCTGCGCTGCCACCATTAATGCGGGTATGGTCTTAAAAGCTCTCGTGATAACAT
The DNA here is from genome assembly GCF_000004195.4 of Xenopus tropicalis. Lineage (NCBI taxonomy): Eukaryota > Metazoa > Chordata > Amphibia > Anura > Pipidae > Xenopus > Xenopus tropicalis. Next base: position 46,535,432 of record NC_030686.2, read on the forward strand.
GGGTGTGGTTTGAAGTGGGTGCAGTTTAAAAAAGGGGAGTGGTCAAAACTGGCTTCCAATATGGGCCCTTTACCACATAGGCCAGAAAAATTCCGTCCCTTGGTACCGCAGAAGTTGGACAGCCCTGCAATAGGCCATGCCCTTTCCAGCTCCATGCCACTGGATACTAATATAGATTTCCCAATTGTTTTCATTTCTCTAGTTTCCCTAAGAATGTAGGATTTTATATTACAAATAATGGGTAAAAAAAAATATTTGCCTATAGGTAAAATATAACAAAATAGAAACAACTTCTTGAAACAAATTGCAAAACTCCCAAATGATGGAAAGGCAAGAAAATCTCTCTCCAATGAGAAAATAAGAACTGAATAAAATCACAAATCAAATGCAGAAGTGAAATTGTGAGTGTTTGTGTGAGGGTTGGATGCGGACGTCAGTAGTTGGGGCACAGTATAAGAGCGGGCGGAACAGGGACAGATGGTAAGTGCAGCCTGTACAATCAAGCAGCTCAGGGACGGGTAGGTAACATCATTTCTATTTGCTTTAATCCACAGCCGACATTTTATTTTCAACAATTGCCCCGACAATTGCAGACACTGTATTCTGTATTGTGGTACCAGAACTGGGGTAAGCATGCGATTTACTGGGTGCAAGTCAGCTGCATGAGTGGGGGGCGCAATGTGCAAATGGAGCCCCGGGAGCTCCTCAAGGCAGGGGATAATCCCAGGGGGGCCTTTGCATGTTGCTGGTACCATAAACATCTCTTTGTTGTAGAAATAATGCATTTCACTTGCACATTAATGGCAGAAAGCCACAAATGCAACATCATTTACCTACCACCGAAGTTGCCTCTTGGTGCATGTGGTGGTACGTGCTAACATGGGGTAGTCCTCTATAAATGTGCCCTGACTGACTTTTGCACCTTGCACTGTACTAAAGAGTTATGACGCAAAGCATAAGCACAGAGGAGTGTGTATAATAACATAAATATAATAATAATACATGTATGAAAGTCTTGCATCTAATGAACCCTGAACTCTCCTCAGTACCTTGTGTGCCGATACATCCAATTACAGACTGACTGCAGCAAGTGCTAGATCATTTTCCTAACATGCCATTCCCAGTACTGTAGACAAAAAGACAACACTCGGTGTCATTTGTTTAAGAAGTCTTACTTGTTTTTGGGTGTTTTTTTGCCTCCTGCAGATAGAACTCTTCTTAAAACCATTACAGATATTGGACAAGTAATTCTAATTTTTAAAAATGATTTCCCTTTTCTCTGTAATAACAAGGCAGTACAGGTATGGGACCCATTATCCAGAATGCTCGGGACCAAGGGTATTCCGGATAAGGGGTCTTTCCGTAATTTGGATCTCAGTACCTTAAGTCTACAAAAAAATCAATAAAACATTAATTAAACACAATAGTATTGTTTTGCATCCAATAAGGATTAATTATATCTTAGTTGGGATCAATTAAAAGGTTCTGTTTTATTTCTACATAGAAAAAGGAAATCAGTTTTAAAATTTTGAATTATTTGATTAAAATGGAGTCTATGGGAGACGGGCATTCCGTAATTCGGAGCTTTCTGGATAACGGGTTTCCGGATAAGGGGTCCGATACCTGTACCTTGTATGGAATGGTAACTAAGATATAATTACCCCTTATTGGGGGCAGAACAGCCCTATTGGGTTTATTTAATGGTTAAATGATTCCCCTTTTCTCTGTAATAATAAAACAGTACCTGTACTTGATCCCAACTAAGATATAATTACCCCTTATTGGGGGCAGAACAGCCCTATTGGGTTTATTTAATGGTTAAATGATTCCCTTTTCTCTGTAATAATAAAACAGTACCTGTACTTGATCCCAACTAAGATATAATTACCCCTTATTGGGGCAGAACAGCCCTATTGGGTTTATTTAATGGTTAAATGATTCCCTTTTCTCTGTAATAATAAAACAGTACCTGTACTTGATCCCAACTAAGATATAATTACCCCTTATTGGGGGCAGAACAGCCCTATTGGGTTTATTTCATGGTTAAATGATTCCCTTTTCTCTGTAATAATAAAACAGTACCTGTACTTGATCCCAACTAAGATATAATTACCCCTTATTGGGGCAGAACAGCCCTATTGGGTTTATTTCATGGTTAAATGATTCCCTTTTCTCTGTAATAATAAAACAGTACCTGTACTTGATCCCAACTAAGATATAATTACCCCTTATTGGGGCAGAACAGCCCTATTGGGTTTATTTAATGGTTAATGATTCCCTTTTCTCTGTAATAATAAAACAGTACCTGTACTTGATCCCAACTAAGATATAATTACCCCTTTATTGGGGGCAGAACAGCCCTATTGGGTTTATTTAATGGTTAAATGATTCCCTTTTCTCTGTAATAATAAACAGTACCTGTACTTGATCCCAACTAAGATATAATTACCCCTTATTGGGGCAGAACAGCCTATTGGGTTTATTTAATGGTTAAATGATTCCCTTTTCTCTGTAATAATAAAACAGTACCTGTACTTGATCCCAACTAAGATATAATTACCCCTTATTGGGGGCAGAACAGCCCTATTGGGTTTATTTCATGGTTAAATGATTCCCTTTCTCTGTAATAATAAACAGTACCTGTACTTGATCCCAACTAAGATATAATTACCCCTTATTGGGGCAGAACAGCCCTATTGGGTTTATTTAATGGTTAAATGATTCCCTTTTCTCTGTAATAATAAAACAGTACCTGTACTTGATCCCAACTAAGATATAATTACCCTTATTGGGGCAGAACAGCCCTATTGGGTTTATTTAATGGTTAAATGATTCCCTTTTCTCTGTAATAATAAAACAGTACCTGTACTTGATCCCAACTAAGATATAATTACCCCTTATTGGGGCAGAACAGCCCTATTGGGTTTATTTAATGGTTAAATGATTCCCTTTTCTCTGTAATAATAAAACAGTACCTGTACTTGATCCCAACTAAGATATAATTACCCCTTATTGGGGGCAGAACAGCCCTATTGGGTTTATTTAATGGTTAAATGATTCCCTTTTCTCTGTAATAATAAAACAGTACCTGTACTTGATCCCAACTAAGATATAATTACCCCTTATTGGGGGCAGAACAGCCCTATTGGGTTTATTTAATGGTTAAATGATTCCCTTTTCTCTGTAATAATAAAACAGTACCTGTACTTGATCCCAACTAAGATATAATTACCCCTTATTGGGGGCAGAACAGCCCTATTGGGTTATTTCATGGTTAAAATGATTCCCTTTTCTCTGTAATAATAAAACAGTACCTGTACTTGATCCCAACTAAGATATAATTACCCCTTATTGGGGGCAGAACAGCCCTATTGGGTTTATTTCATGGTTAAATGATTCCCTTTTCTCTGTAATAATAAAACAGTACCTGTACTTGATCCCAACTAAGATATAATTACCCCTTATTGGGGCAGAACAGCCCTATTGGGTTTATTTAATGGTTAAATGATTCCCTTTTCTCTGTAATAATAAAACAGTACCTGTACTTGATCCCAAACTAAGATATAATTACCCCTTATTGGGGCAGAACAGCCCTATTGGGTTTATTTAATGGTTAAATGATTCCCTTTTCTCTGTAATAATAAAACAGTACCTGTACTTGATCCCAACTAAGATATAATTAACCCCTTATTGGGGGCAGAACAGCCCTATTGGGTTTATTTAATGGTTTAAATGATTCCCTTTTCTCTGTAATAATAAAACAGTACCTGTACTTGATCCCAACTAAGATATAATTACCCCTTATTGGGGCAGAACAGCCCTATTGGGTTTATTTAATGGTTAAATGATTCCCTTTTCTCTGTAATAATAAAACAGTACCTGTACTTGATCCCAACTAAGATATAATTACCCCTTATTGGGGGCAGAACAGCCCTATTGGGTTTATTTCATGGTTAAATGATTCCCTTTTCTCTGTAATAATAAAACAGTACCTGTACTTGATCCCAACTAAGATATAATTACCCCTTATTGGGGGCAAAACAATCCTATAGGGGTTATATAATGTTTAAATGATTCCTTAGTAGACTAAAGGAATGGAGATCCAAATTATGGAAAAATCTAGAAAACCCCAGGTCCCCAGCATACTGGATAACAGGTCACATATCTGTACTGCTCACTGCTATGTGTTGCTTGGAATATATATATACTAAGAGGGAAATGACCCCCCGGTGTTGCTATCTACAGAAAGCCATGGGACATACTAGGACTGAAGTGAAATCGCTGGTTACCTTTAGAGAGCCCCTCGTTTCCTTGGGAGGAACATCTGCCCCTCGCCGATAACTGCGCCTGAAAGGCAAACAGATGGAAATCTCACACACTCATATATTAATAACCCAACACAGATCGTATTGAATATAGAAACCAATACTTAGAGGCTTTTGTCAGTTAAGAACACAGAAAAGACTCACTCAAGAACCCACGTTCTAGTCACTCCTATGGTATGTTTAAAAGGTTATTTATCAAACTGTAACTTTCACCCATTGATAAATACACGTTTAAACATCCCATAGGAATAAATAGAATGTGGGTGAATTTTTATGTATTAAACTTTAAACTCACATTTTGATAAATCTGCCCCTAAGTGTCTTTAAGATATAAAAATGAGGTTGATGTTCTGCACGTCGCTGAGGCAAGTAACAGATATAAATTACTCACCATTAATTAGAAAAACCACAGTGACAGATCCGGTGCTGCTACCTGTTACATTGATGTTAATAGGGCCAGATGGTGTGGGGATCAGTGTTTAGTGTCAGACAGGGGGGGTTTATTGCATGTTAATTTAATAACATTTTATTGTTCAGTTGTGTGGTTGCTAGGGAATGTGGCACCCTGGGCAACAGGACCCTCTCCCCAAGCACTAACCCTGCTTCTATAGGAAATCCATGTGGGTAAAAAGAGGCAATGAGTGACTGAAAGGGAGAAAATAACAGACAGGAGGATTGGGAAATAGTAAGATAACATGGAGAGAAGATCAGAAATATAGAAGGAAAGGAAAAAACAAGAGAGCTGAGGGGGGGGGGGCATGACAAGAAGGTAAGTTACATGCAGAGAGGGGGGGCAGTTGGGGACCCTGTGTCTAAGGGTTCTCGGCTCACAGAACCTTGGTCATTACTTACAGCACCTCAGTCACTCTCTGACCCACAGTATTTAACCCTTTCTGGCTCTTTCACTCCTACACCTTATGGCCTAAAGGTCCCCATACACCTTAAGATCCGCTCGCTTGGCGATGTCGCCAAGCGAGTGGATCTTCTCCTGTTATCCTCCACCTAAGGGTGGGCGATATCGGGAAAATAAAGGCTAATTTGATCGTTTGGCCCCAGGGGACGGGTATAGGAAAAGTCAGTCTGGGGACCACATCAACGAGCCGATGAGCTCCCCGATCCGACTAGATTTTCTAACCTGCCCGATCGAGATCTGGCCGATTTCAGGCCAGATATCAGTCGGGCAGGCCCGTCGGTAGTGCCCATACACGGGCCGATTAGCTGCTGAATCGGTCTAAGGGACTGATATCGGTGGCTACTATCGGCCCGTGTATGGGGACCTTAAGTGTCACCCGGACCAGCACCCAACTGCTACAGACTGTCTCCTTGCTATGCACCCATATTGTTGCTTTATACTCCTGGCACAGCCCAATGCTATCTCAGAGAGTCGGCAGGGGCTGGGGCTGTTTGCTAAAGGCAATTACCTGGCACTTTGCCACTGAGAGACTGGAAAATGGATGCCAGCGACTTTAGAATTGGCACAGCAGCTCCTACGGGTGCCAAAGCAATGCCAGGGGAGGGACATTCTCCTTGTTAAACACAAATGGGGAGAGATCTCAAATAAATGGGGAGAGATCTCAAATGGCACAGCAGCTCCTATGGGTGCCAAAGCAATGCCAGGGGAGGGACATTCTCCTTGTTAAACACAAATGGGGAGAGATCTCAAATGGCACAGCCGCTCCTACGGGTGCCAAAGCAATGCCAGGGGAGGGACATTCTCCTTGTTAAACACAAATGGGGAGAGATCTCAAATGGCACAGCCGCTCCTACGGGTGCCAAAGCAATGCCAGGGGAGAGACATTCTCCTTGTTAAAGACATATGGGGAGAGATCTCAAATGGCACAGCCGCTCCTACGGGTGCCAAAGCAATGCCAGGGGAGAGACATTCTCCTTGTTAAAGACATATGGGGAGAGATCTCAAATGGCACAGCCGCTCCTACGGGTGCCAAAGCAATGCCAGGGAGAGGGACATTCTCCTTGTTAAAGACATATGGGGAGAGATCTCAATGGCACAGGCCGCTCCTACGGGTGCCAAAGCAATGCCAGGGGAGAGACATTCTCCTTGTTAAAGACATATGGGGAGAGATCTCAAATGGCACAGCCGCTCCTAGGGTGCCAAAGCAATGCCAGGGGAGAGACATTCTCCTTGTTAAAGCATATGGGGAGAGATCTCAAATGGCACAGCCGCTCACTACGGGTGCCAAAGCATATGCCAGGGGAGAGACATTCTCCTTGTTAACCACATATGGGGGAGAGATCTCAAATGGCACACGCTGCCTCCTACGGGTGCAAAGCAATGCCAGGGGAGAGACATTCTCCTTGTTAAAGACATATGGGGAGAGATGCTCAAATGGCACAGCCGCTTCCTACGGGTGGCCAAAGCACAGCCAGGGGAGAGACATTCTCCTCTGTTAAACACATATGGGGAGAGATCTCAAATGGCAACAGCGCTCCTTACGGGTGCCAAAGCAATGCCAGGGGAGAGACATTCTCCTTGTTAAAGACATATGGGGAGAGATCTCAAATGACACAGCCGCTCCTACGGGTGCCAAAGCAATGCAGGGGAGAGACATTCTCCTTGTTAAAGACATATGGGGAGAGATCTCAAATGACACAGCCGCTCCTACGGGTGCCAAAGCAATGCCAGGGGAGAGACATTCTCCTTGTTAAAGACATATGGGGAGAGATCTCAAATGACACAGCCGCTCCTACGGGTGCCAAAGCAATGCAGGGGAGGGACATTCTCCTTGTTAAACACATATGGGGAGAGATCTCAAATGGCACAGCCGCTCCTACGGGTGCCAAAGCAATGCCAGGGGAGGGACATTCTCCTTGTTAAACACATATGGGGAGAGATCTCAAATGACACAGCCGCTCCTACGGGTGCCAAAGCAATGCCAGGGGAGGGACATTCTCCTTGTTAAACACAAATGGGGAGAGATCTCAAATGGCACAGCCGCTCCTACGGGTGCCCAAAGCAATGCCAGGGGAGAGACATTCTCCTTGTTAAAGACATATGGGGAGAGATCTCAAATGGCACAGCCGCTCCTACGGGTGCCAAAGCAATGCCAGGGGAGAGACATTCTCCTTGTTAAAGACATATGGGGAGAGATCTCAAATGGCACAGCCGCTCCTACGGGTGCCAAAGCAATGCCAGGGGAGAGACATTCTCCTTGTTAAAGACATATGGGGAGAGATCTCAAATGGCACAGCCGCTCCTACGGGTGCCAAAGCAATGCCAGGGGAGAGACATTCTCCTTGTTAAAGACATATGGGGAGAGATCTCAAATGGCACAGCCGCTCCTACGGGTGCCAAAGCAATGCCAGGGGAGAGACATTCTCCTTGTTAAAGACATATGGGGAGAGATCTCAAATGACACAGCCGCTCCTACGGGTGCCAAAGCAATGCCAGGGGAGAGACATTCTCCTTGTTAAAGACATATGGGGAGAGATCTCAAATGACACAGCCGCTCCTACGGGTGCCAAAGCAATGCCAGGGGAGGGACATTCTCCTTGTTAAACACATATGGGGAGAGATCTCAAATGGCACAGCCGCTCCTACGGGTGCCAAAGCAATGCCAGGGGAGGGACATTCTCCTTGTTAAACACATATGGGGAGAGATCTCAAATGACACAGCCGCTCCTACGGGTGCCAAAGCAATGCCAGGGGAGGGACATTCTCCTTGTTAAACACAAATGGGGAGAGATCTCAAATGGCACAGCCGCTCCTACGGGTGCCAAAGCAATGCCAGGGGAGAGACATTCTCCTTGTTAAAGACATATGGGGAGAGATCTCAAATGGCACAGCCGCTCCTACGGGTGCCAAAGCAATGCAGGGGAGAGACATTCTCCTTGTTAAAGACATATGGGGAGAGATCTCAAATGGCACAGCCGCTCCTACGGGTGCCAAAGCAATGCCAGGGGAGAGACATTCTCCTTGTTAAAGACATATGGGGAGAGATCTCAAATGGCACAGCCGCTCCTACGGGTGCCAAAGCAATGCCAGGGGAGAGACATTCTCCTTGTTAAAGACATATGGGGAGAGATCTCAAATGGCACAGCTGCTCCTACGGGTGCCAAAGCAATGCCAGGGGAGAGACATTCTCCTTGTTAAAGACATATGGGGAGAGATCTCAAATGACACAGCCGCTCCTACGGGTGCCAAAGCAATGCCAGGGGAGAGACATTCTCCTTGTTAAACACATATGGGGAGAGATCTCAAATGGCACAGCCGCTCCTACGGGTGCCAAAGCAATGCCAGGGGAGGGACATTCTCCTTGTTAAACACATATGGGGAGAGATCTCAAATGGCACAGCCGCTCCTACGGGTGCCAAAGCAATGCCAGGGGCGGGACATTCTCCTTGTTAAACACATATGGGGAGAGATCTCAAATGGCACAGCTGCTCCTACTTGCTCTTACTGGTGCCTTACTGGTACCTTTGCGCTGCCCCTGCTACAAGCTGGAAGTCATTGAGTACTAGGGGGTGTGCTCCTGTGCCCTTATTACTCAAATAATGAATGAGCCCCAATGTGGGCACTGTGGTAGTTCCCGCTATAACCGCAGACAGTTGGCACAGTGGAACATTGTAGTGACAGGCCTATGTTCTGTACATAATCCCCTAACTGCCCTTTTGTCTTACAGGTCTCAGACTGGCGGCCCCTTTTGTCACCTCCTCACAACATGGGTGCTATCCGCTTCTTCATCATCGCCCTCCTCTTCCCTGCCTCCTGTAAGCCTCCTTTATCCATCATTCTGCCCTTTGTCAGGACACGGGAGGTGGAGGTCAGGGAGAATGTAATAAAAGAGGGAGCAAATCATTTCTTCTATATTAATAATACATTAATGTTCCCTGTTTCTATGGGTTTAAAGTTTACTAAATCCCCATTTGCAAACAGTTTACTAAGCAACCGGGTTCTGCTGCAAAATTACACAGGAATTCTAAGGAAGACTGCAGCATTATGGGAAAAAAATGACATATTATAAGGGTACCCCTCTACTATCTGTCAGGGGCCACTGGAAAGTGTAATGTAAGATCAAGGCTGCAATCAGGGGGTCGAAGGCAAGACAATATCTGGGACCCCAGTGGTGCTTAAAAAAAGCTCCTTCTTCTGGGGGGGGGTGGGTAAGGAGGCCCCCCTGTAATTGTATTGCAAGCCAAGTATTTCCATGGCATCCTTGAGTAGGAAATGTTTAATCTACATGAACTAAGCCAACATTATCCCTTTCCCTTTTTGACCAATGTAGCCCTATTAACTTACATAATGATGTGTTAGAACAGTTGAGTGGTTTTCTTGCCCTGCCCAGCTAAGCTGCCTTATTCCCCCCCCAATCTCCATTTGTATCAATGGCACATAAATCTGTACTCACTCCCTAACACTTTCTCCTGTAATTGTATCTGTAGCTCTGCAGAACCAAATCTCTCAACATCCAAATAATGTCACTGAGTACGAGGGAAATTCACTCACCATACAGTGCTCAGTGGATAAGGAGACAGACATCAGAGAGCTGTCCTTAACCGTACGTGTAAATGAGTGGGAAGTGATGTCTGTGATGGTACACAAGAGCATAAGTAATATAAATGAAGTGATATTTTCTGGAAAAATTCGTAATTTCTCCATAACAGCAAATGGTTATACCTGGAATATATTAGAATCAGCTTACTGCCGTTATGAAACTTGCCAAGGGGAATTAAGCAGGAATTATGAAAGGACAACTGAAGGTAAGTATAGTAGGGAGAGATGGTGCCTATAGTAGCAGTGGGGGGATAATAGCCTCTGGGAAGGGACTGGGGCTGTGGGATAGCAGGTATAGTAGGGAGAGATGGTGCCTATAGTAGCAGTGGGGGGATAATAGCCTCTGGGAAGGGACTGGGGCTGTGGGATAGCAGGTATAGTAGGGAGAGATGGTGCCTATAGTAGCAGTGGGGGGATCATAGCCTCTGGGAAGGGACTGGGGCTGTGGGATAGCAGGTATAGTAGGGAGAGATGGTGCCTATAGTAACAGTGGGGGGATAATAGCCTCTGGTAAGGGACTGGGGCTGTGGGATAGCAGGTATAGTAGGGAGAGATGGTGCCTATAGTAGCAGTGGGGGGATAATAGCCTCTGGGAAGGGACTGGGGCTGTGGGATAGCAGGTATAGTAGGGAGAGATGGTGCCTATAGTAGCAGTGGGGGGATAATAGCCTCTGGGAAGGGACTGGGCTGTGGGATAGCAGGTATAGTAGGGAGAGATGGTGCCTATAGTAGCAGTGGGGATAATAGCCTCTGGGAAGGGACTGGGGCTGTGGGATAGCAGGTATAGTAGGGAGAGATGGTGCCTATAGTAGCAGTGGGGGGATAATAGCCTCTGGGAAGGGACTGGGGCTGTGGGATAGCAGGTATAGTAGGGAGAGATGGTGCCTATAGTAGCAGTGGGGGGATAATAGCCTCTGGGAAGGGACTGGGGCTGTGGGATAGCAGGTATAGTAGGGAGAGATGGAGCCTATAGTAGCAGTGGGATAATAGCCTCTGGGAAGGGACTGGGGCTGGGGTTAGCAGGTATAGTAGGGAGAGATGGTGCGCTAGTAGCAGTGGGGGATAATAGCCTCTGGGAAGGGATGGGGCTGGGGATAGCAGGTATAGTAGGGAGAGATGGTGCCTATAGTAGCATGGATAAGCCTGGGAGACTGGGCTGGGGATAAGAGGTATATAGGAGAGATGGTGCGTGCAGTGGGGGATAATAGCCTCTGGGAAGGACTGGGGCTGTGGGATAGCAGGTATAGTAGGGAGAGATGGTGCCTATAGTAGCAGTGGGGGAAATGCTCTGGGAAGACTGGGTGGGATAGCGGTATAGTAGAGAGTGGTGCGTAATAGCCTCTGGGAAGGGACTGGGGTGTGGGATAGCAGGTATAGTAGGGAGAGATGGTGCCTATAGTAGCAGTGGGGGGATAATAGCCTCTGGGAAGGGACTGGGGCTGTGGGATAGCAGGTATAGTAGGGAGAGATGGTGCCTATAGTAGCCAGTGGGGGATAATAGCCTCTGGGAAGGACTGGGGCTTGTGGGATAGCAGGTATAGTAGGAGAGATGGTGCCTATAGTAGCAGTGGGGGGATAATAGCCTTGGGAAGGACTGGGGCTGTGGGATAGCAGGTATAGTAGGGAGAGATGGTGCCTATAGTAGCAGTGGGGGGATAAAGCTCTGGGAAGGGACTGGGGCTGTGGGATAGCAGTATAGTAGGGAGAGATGGTGCCTATAGTAGGCAGTGGGGGATAATAGCCTCTGGGAAGGGACTGGGGCCTGTGGGATAGCAGGTATAGTAGGGAGAGATTGGTGCCTATAGTAGCAGTGGGGGGAATAAGCCTCTGGGAAGGGACTGGGGCTGTGGATAGAGGTTTTAGTAGGAGAGATGGTGCCTATAGTAGCAGTGGGGGATAATAGCCTCTGGAAGGGACTGGGGCTGTGGATAGCAGGTATAGTAGGGAGAGATGGTGCCTTATAGTAGCCAGTGGGGGATAATAGCCTCTGGGAAGGGACTGGGTGTGGGATAGCAGGTATAGTAGGGAGAGATGGTGCCTATAGTAGCATGGGGGGGATAATAGCCTCTTGGAAGGGACTGGGGCTGTGGGATAGCAGGTATAGTAGGGAGAGATGGTGCCTATAGTAGCAGTGGGGGATAATAGCCTCTGGGAAGGGACTGGGGCTGTGGGATAGCAGGTATAGTAGGGAGAGATGGTGCCTATAGTAGCAGTGGGGGGATATAGCCTTGGGAAGGATGGGGCTGTGGAGAGTATAGTAGGAGAGTGGTGCCTAAGTAGAGTGGGATATAGCCTCTGGAAGGGACTGGGGCTTGTGGATAGCAGGTACAGTAGGGAGAGATGGTGCCTATAGTAGCAGTGGGGGGATAATAGCCTCTGGGAAGGGACTGGGGCTGTGGGATAGCAGGTACAGTAGGGAGAGATGGTGCCTATAGTAGCAGTGGGGGGATAATAGCCTCTGGGAAGGGACTGGGGCTGTGGGATAGCAGGTACAGTAGGGAGAGATGGTGCCTATAGTAGCAGTGGGATAATAGGAGGACATAAATAATTGTCACTAACACTTTGCATATACAGTAGGTACAATCTTCTGCATGGCAAAACACAAAAACTTCAACAAAACGGTCATCTGCAAAGACAACCAACCAATCATATCACTGACAGTAAACAGCAGTTATACAGATCGCCTTAGATTTTCTGGGACAATACAGAATTTCAGCATGACCCTAGAGAACCTTAACATAAATGATAGAAATGGATATTACTGTGGAGGCACAATGGAGGAGTCCAGAATCGATCTTAAGAAAGGGCAGACTGTCCTCAATGTTGTCAGCCAGCGTGATAGTAAGTTACGGGGGGCATTAATATTAACATTCACCATAATATCAACATGATAGAGATGTTCTGAAAGGTTTTAGAATTATCATTATTAGAATAATTTTATTTCACATCTCTGGTTTTGAAAATAAACATGTTATTGGGTTGCTAGGGTCCCATTTATACTAGTAACCAAGCATAACTACTGTTCCCTTTAGTACATTCCTTTTCATAAATATCTCTACTGCATTTAATAACCAGGTGGTTAGGGTGGTACTGCCTGGGGTGGAGGCTATGATAGATAATATTTGCCACCAGTTGTAACTTGTTCAGGGATTAGGTGATATACTGTAACTTCATCTTCAACTTTGAAAGTTAGAAATCATTTATACGGGTATGTGATCCCTTATCCGGAAACCCGTTATCTAGAAAGTTCCGAATTACAGAAAGCCTGTCTCCCATAGATAATTTTTAAAAATGATTCCTTTTTCTCTGTAGTAATAAAACAGAACCTTGTACTTGATCCCAACTAAGATATAATTACCCCTTATTGGGGCAGAACAGCCCTATTGGGTTTATTTAATGGTTAAATGATTCCCTTTTCTCTGTAATAATAAAACAGTACCTGTACTTGATCCCAACTAAGATATAATTACCCCTTATTGGGGGCAGAACAATCCTATTGAGTTTATTTAATGGTTAAATGATTCCCTTTTCTCTGTAATAATAAAACAGTACCTGTACTTGATCCCAACTAAGATATAATTACCCCTTATTGGGGGCAGAACAGCCCTATTGGGTTTATTTAATGGTTAAATGATTCCCTTTTCTCTGTAATAATAAAACAGTACCTGTACTTGATCCCAACTAAGATATAATTACCCCTTATTGGGGCAGAACAGCCCTATTGGGTTTATTTAATGGTTAAATGATTCCCTTTTCTCTGTAATAATAAAACAGTACCTGTACTTGATCCCAACTAAGATATAATTACCCCTTATTGGGGGCAGAACAGCCCTATTGGGTTTATTTAATGGTTAAATGATTCCCTTTTCTCTGTAATAATAAAACAGTACCTGTACTTGATCCCAACTAAGATATAATTACCCCTTACTGGAGGAAAAACAAGCCAATTGGGTTTATTTAATATTTTCTTATCTTTTCTTTCCTTATCTGGAAAACCCCAGGTCCCAAACATTCTGGATAACAGGTTCCATGCCTGTACCTTATATAGTGAATAACTGAATTAAAATGGAGTCTATGGGAGATGGCCTTTCTGTAATTTGGAGCTTTCTGTAATGGGTTTCCAGATAAAGGATCCCATACCTGTACTGTTTATAAGAATATCATTTACAGGATATTCCTGGCTCATAATTATTATAGATTGTAGGGTTGCACTGAACCCAGGATTTGGTTCAGATGCACCCACTATTTACATAGTGGTACCATGTGACACAGAGCCTCAGCCCCATTTGTCATTAGAACGGCAAATATTGATTTCATGTAATCATTCAGCCGGATATGATTCATTTATTTCCTGTATTCGTTTCCTTCGCAGATTCCCACACTGTAACAGTGACATGGCTTCTTATTCTTTCGTCCCTGCTACTGATTTGGTGGTGCTGACGAGCCAATCCTGTACCCCGGAATGCAAAGACCCACCTTCCCCCCCTGCAATTGCAATTAATGCACCAAATTAACATTAAATAAACAGAATTAATCACAGAACTGATGCAGTGAGTATTAAAGGACAACATAACCCCCCCCAGGTACACGAATAGTTAATCTTGGGGTTGTTATGGCCCCCTACCCAATCCCCCACTCACTGACAGGTACGAGTTAGGGAGCAGACGTGGGCGCTGCTGTATAACAGGCGGAGAGGCCAGGCCTGTGCCCGCTGATACTGTAATCTGCATATGGGGGTGTAAGGGTTAATCTCCCCTATCAGGGGGCAGTTTTTTTATTTAGTTCTGGTGCTGCCCAAGGGACCGGACCTCAACCTGCCCCCTTCCCTCATGAAACAGCCAATGCATTAACTACTGAAGTTCTGCAGAAAAGCTTTGCCATACCTGAGTAACAAGCCCTAGAATCTCCCTCCGTTTGTTTAAGTTTGCAGCGGCCATTTTAGCTTGGTCTCAGTAGTGTCTATAGCTCAGCTCACACGTTCTGATGGGAGGGGGAGCAGGAGAGGTGAGAGAACTGCGCAGACTCCTGCCCCGGGAATAAAGGATGTTTCTGAGAGAAGGAATTTGACACAGAAGAACATGTTTACAAAAAAGGAGACAAGAAATCCTGTGTTTCTTTTGATAGAGGAGCGTTTTTTGTGAGTGCTTATGGCTGTCTTTACATAGAGCTTACTGAGGTTTTACCGTTCTGTCTCCATAAGTTTTAGTATGTTATAGAATGGCTGCAACTTTTCAGTTGGTCTTCGTTTTCAATTTCTTATAGTTTTTGAATAATTTGCCTTTATCTTCTGGCTCTTTCCAACTTTCAAAGGGGGGTCACTGACCCCAGCAGCAAAAACTATTGCTCTGGAAGACTACAATTTTACTGTAACTACTACTTGTTATTATTTATCTTTCTATTCAGTCCCTCTTCTATTCATATTCCAGTTTCTCATTCAAACCACTGCCAGGTCTCTAAGGTAATTTGAACCCTAGCAACCAGATAACCAGATTCCAAACTGGAGAGTGGCAGAACAAGAAGCAAAATAAGTCAAAAACCACAAAAAAATAATAAACTGAAGACCAACTGAAAACTGCCTTCGAATATCAAGTTCTACATCGTACTAAAAGGTAACCACAGGCAACTTATCTCCCCACGTGATATTGCCCTTAGTAGTAAATTTCTGTATTTTTCTGTCTTTTGTATGATTTCCTGTTATGACTTGTGTTGCTTTTTACCTGATTGAATTGCATTATACAAATAAATGAGCCTACAAACATTACAATTACTTGGCAAGTCTGGGAAGTACTTTGTGCAGAGGAGAGAACAGTGCTCAGTGGTTCATGTAAGGAGATATTAAGATGGAGGATGAAGGGTAAAACTGCAGATCTGGGGAGGAATGAGTGAGGGTTGGGACTGGGCTCTTACAGTAACAGGAGGCTAAGGGGGTGCAATGTTCCAGTTTTTTGCACTCTGCCCCTTGCCATGCTGGTTATGACCCAAAGGCACAGCTGTTTGCTTTTTTAATTTCAATAATGGAGTGCAAATATCTGTCTGGGGCAGGTTTGGGCATTTTCAATGAGCCCAAAATGAGCACCAAAAATGTTTCCAGAAGCAAAATTGCACCAGATCTCACAACAAGACACATTGGGGCTCGTTTATAAATATCAGATGTTTGCATTTAGCATTTTCCCTGCAGCCTGGCTGAAAAATAGGGCTAAACGTGAATTTGTTGCCATGGGTTACTGCCCAGGTGTAGATCATAAATGTGCCCTTTTGGTATTTTGATAACAGTATCCCTTTTGGAGACACCCCCCCATCACTCATACATCATCCCGAGCCTGTTATAATCAAAGCTGTATAAAGGCCACATTAGAAATCAAGCTTCCCTTAGTACTTACCAATATGCAGTAATGCCCCCTACAGGGATAATATGGCAGGGCATGTCAGAACATTCCAGAGCTAACATGTCACTCCATGTCCATTCTTCATAGTAAAGTTAATGGTGTTACATTAAGAAGTGCCCATTATAGCACAGTCTCTGCCAAGTGCCCCTTAAACACAATGTTACTTTAAGGAGCAGTGCTCCCTTGTCTGAGATCTTCTGCTCCCAAATTTCTGTGTGGGTGAGTCCCGCACTTACAGGCTCTACCTGTGGCTTCCTGGCAGTTGCTCCAACCTGGCTGCCTCATAATATATTGGTATTTCCAAGCATTTGGCAACCCCTTCTGTGCCAGTCAGCTCCAGGGGCTCTTTTTGCTGGGTCCTTCTTCTCTTCCTATGGCTCTGGCTCTTTAATTGCCCCCCTCCTGCTCTAGAAGCTCCTGGCGCATCCCAAGATGCCTTACACCTTCCTGCAGCCCTGGGAATAGTGATTGGCTAGCTGCTTTAGCATCCGATCAACCTAACATGCTGGGTGCCCACTCTGCTTTTGGGTTCTGTAGGAATGGGATCAGCGCTGCTCCCCTACAAACACAATGGCAGTGAAAGTAGCAGCTGACTGTGAGTTTATTATCATTTAATAATAACTTGGTGTCTGAGATTAGGAAATGCATGGTCTTTTCTGAATCGTGAATATCTGTAACTCAAAACAATAGCAACATACCAGCCTCACAATCAATCTGTCCTCTGGCTCTTGTGCTCAGCTGTGTAACTAGATTATCAGCCACACCTGTACTGCAAATCTCTACTGATACGACTCCTGAGCAAATATACTCGCAGATATATACACATGCACAAATACAATCAACCAAGTTTTAAAGTATACAGGTAGGTCTGGCTTCCCTTAGGGCTACGGTGCCCTGCCTGGGGGCCAGTTAGGGGGAGATTTGGGGTAAGTGCTTATTTGTGCCCTGGGTACCCCTGGAACTATAGCAGGGTGACTGTTACCCCAATGTTTCTATATATCTGTAACCTTGTTATGGGCTAAGGGGGCCCAGCCTGAAGGCCAGTTAGGGGGGGATTTGGGGTGAGTGCTTATTTGTGCCCTGGGTACCCCTGGAACTATAGCAGGGTGACTGTTACCCCAATGTTTCTATATATCTGTAACCTTGTTATGGGCTAAGGGGGCCCAGCCTGAAGGCCAGTTAGGGGGGGATTTGGGTGAGTGCTTATTTTGTGCCCTGGGTACCCCTGGAACTATAGTGGGGTGACTGGTTACCCCCAATGTTTCTATATATCTGTAACCTTGTTATGGGCTAAGGGGGCCCAGCCTGAAAGCCAGTTAGGGGGGGATTTGGGGTGAGTGCTTATTTGTGCCCTGGGTACCCCTGGAACTATAGCAGGGTGACTGTTACCCCAATGTTTCTATATATCTGTAACCTTGTTATGGGCTAAGGGGGCCCAGCCTGAAAGCCAGTTAGGGGGAGATTTGTGGGCTTATGTTCTATATTACATTACATTGCTGTTTAAAGGGAACCTTCTACCTCTCAAAGCAAAGGAACAAGTAGATGCTGAAATTTGAAAAGTAGAAGGAGTGGGAACTAAGATTGCCACCTCACCCCTTTAATACCGGCCACATGTTGAATCGACATCCGGCATGACTAATTAGCAGTTAATTTAGATGCGTGTTGTATGGCTGCAGATAAATCAGTTCAGTCTGCAGAATGTATGTAAATTAATTGATCATTAGGATATATATTTAATATGTGGCCTGTGATAAAAGGCTGAAGTGGCAACCCCACCTGCAACCTCAGGGTCTGCTGAACGGTAGTAACACCACTGGTGTATCTCTGAATGTCCTTCAATTTCTTGCCAATTCAACCTACATTGGCTCCTTTTCTCTTAGTTTATGGTGATAACTGGAAGTGCTCATATTACTTCTCTGGAAAACAAACAACTTTAATTGCTTTGTTGACTTTCCTTATTGTGGTTACTCAACAAGTTACAGAAATGAGTTTGGTTAGAATCGATTACTAGGTGCGATTTTATTGTAACAGAGAAAAAGGGAATACAGGGGAGGTGCTTTGCCATAATTCAGAGATTTCTGGATATTAAGCTTCAATATAAAAATGCCATAACTGTGTGATTATTCTTTTTTTATACAGCATCAATTTATCCCCCAGCACTTTACAGATAAGGGATGGGATGGCATACACGTCACTGTGAACTTCAGGCAACTGCGGGACATTGCAGCGACATGTATGCCATCCCATTGGCGATTTACATTCTAGCCGGGGATGGCATTGCGGGGAGATTAGTTGCCCGCGACAATGAAGATTTGTTGTGGGGCGACTAATCTCCCCGTGTTCCACTGCCCTAAGGCTGAAGACACACGGAGCTACTAGTAGCAGCTACATGTCACGGCTACTTAAAGGAACAGTAACACTAAAAAATGAAAGAGCTTTAAAGTAATAAAATTATAATGCACTGTTGCCCTGCACTGGGTAAAACTGGTGTGTTTGCTACAGTAACACTACTATAATTTATATAATAAGCTGCTGTGTAGCCCCGGGGGCAGCCATTCAAGCTTACCCCATAGCTACACAGCAGCTTATTTATATAAATTATAGTAGACTTTCTGAAGTAAACACACAACTTTTATCAGTGCGGGCAGCAGCACATTATATTTTAGTTACTTTTATACACTTTCATTTTTTGGTCTTACTGTTCCTTTAAAGAGACAATGCTGATCATTTACTGATAATTGTCTCTATGTGTGTTTAGCAGAGGCAATTCTCAGTATTGTCTATGGCAGGGGATTTTCTGGCATTTAGTAGTCGTGACAAGTAGCTGCTACTAAGTAGCTCTGTGTGACTTCACCCTTAGTTAATGCTACACCTTGAATCGCTACTGTAATATCTTCCTACCTGAAAGCACTGAATACTCTCAGGTGCAGGCACATGTAGCTGGTATTTGTCAAAACACGCAAGACTGCATTTTTAGCAGATATCAGCAAAATGTGCCTGCACACAAGCGTGTTTTCCGGTGCAGGCACGAGGATTTTACAGTAGCGGTGTGTATTCTTGGCAAGTGTTTTTCTGCTTACCGAGAATATGCTCCGTGTGACACCCTAAAGCAATGACATTCTCTCCAAGGTGTGGCACCTTGCAGCAGGATCTTCACCATCTGGCAATCTGGGCGGCTAAGTGGCAGATGAGATTTAACCCTTTTACTGCCAGCCGTTTTGGTCAAAGCGGAACTTGTATTGCCAGACAGTTTTTGAACATTTTTCACTGTTTCACTTTAGGGGCCTTTCCTTGGGGGGACTTTTAGTTTACCCAGGAAAACAAGCTTTCAAAATATGGTAGAATTTTTGTGTAATTCCAATTCTGTAACAAGATATAGGCTTCTAAATGTCTAAAAATGCAAAAAAAAAATCTAATTTTCCATAATATAAACACACATACTAGAAACAAAAATTATTTTATGCATGAATATACAACTGATTTGGAAAGTCCCATGTCTCCTGAACGTGCCAATACCAAATATATATAGTTTTATGGAGATTTGTCACTTGTATAGGTCACAAACTCCCAGCAGTACACTACCAAATTCCCAAAGCACTGCTCCAGAAAGCTGCATACTTTAGATTTCAAGGCCAAAAATTCCACTAACAGAAGGTTTATCCCAGAAAATTGTACATTTTTGGAAAGAACAGATTCTGGGAAATCCAGAGTAGGCACAACTGTCTGTCTGCTCCAAACTATCAAGTGGCAATGCTTTCCTAAAGTTATTGGTTTTTATCAAAATTTGTGATTTTTTCGTTTTTAAAAATCACTTCAAAGCTTCCAGTCTATATTATCTTATCTCCTTCAGGTCATAAAGTAACCAAATAAAACACCCTAAATATGAACGCCAGGGGTCCACTGAACAGTTTGATGCCCAATATGTATAGGTTTAGCTAAGTATGTGGCATGTAGGGGCCCCAATGGGAACATACCCCCATATATACTGTCATTTCTGTCATTTCAGCTCCTGCAAAATCAACACATTTACATCATTATATGTGGGATAAAGCTACAAAAAAGTACGCTCACCCCAGAAAGTCATATATTTTTGGAAAGTACACATTCCCCCCGAATCTAAAATGGGTACCCATGTCTTTCTACTCCAAAGTACCAAGCCGCACAGCTTTTCTAAAGTTAGCAATTTTGATGACATTTCCAAAAATCCCCTCAAAGCTTCCAGTTTGCAGCATTTTATCTCCCACATAGCATTAGGTACCAAGATAAAACACCCTAAATATGAACGCCAGGGGTCCACTGAATAGTTTGATGCCCAATATGTATAGGTTAATCTAAGTATGTGGCATGTAGGGGCCCCAATGGGAACATACCCCCATATGTACTGTCATTTCTGTCATTTCAGCTCCTGCAAAATCAACACATTTACATCATTATATGTGGGATAAAGCTAGTAAAATGTATGCTCACCCCAGAAAGTCATATTTTTGGAAAGTACACATTCCCCCGAATCTAATAAAATCGAGCCTCCGCGTATACCATCCCACCGGCGATTTACATTTTTCGCCGATGGGATGGTATTTCGGGGAGATTAGTCGCCCGAGACACGGGAGATTTGTTGCGGGCGACTAATCTCCCCATGTGCCAGAGCCCTTAGTACAAGTTGATCCAGGGACTGGGCTGATTGCAAATTAGAGAGGCTTCAGATGGGGTTTTTTGCCTTCCTCTGGATCAACTAGCTGTTGTTGTTGTTAGGCAGGTTATATATAGGCATTAAGGTGGCCATACACGCACCGATATTATCGTACGAAACCTCGTTTCGTACGATAATCGGTGCGTGTATGGTATGTCAGCGAGCCGACCGATGTCGCAGGAAGCTGCTGAAATCGGTCGGCTCGTCGATCGGCCAGGTTAGAAAATTTTGATCGGGCGCCATAGAAGGCGCCTGACCAAAATTCTCCCTTCAGAGCTGAATCGGCAGAAGGAGGTAGAAATCCTATTGTTTCTACCTCCTTACCTGCCAATTCAGCCCTGAATGGTGTGTGGCGGATCTGACGATGTTTCGTGCGACCGATGGTCGTACGAAACATCGTCGGATCGCCACGTGTATGGCCAGCTTTAGGGTTGATGGTGATGGGCGTATGTCTTTTTTCAACCTAACTTAATATGTTACTATTTTACTATGAAATTTGGTAGTGATGGGACAAGTGCAAATCTTAGACAACTTGGAGACCTTCCTCGCACACCCTAGCACTCCAAAATGAGTGCACAATTCTGGAGGGATCAAGGCACAATGTTGGAGGGATCAAGGCACAATGTTGGAGGGATCGAGGCACAATTCTGGAGGGATCGAGGCACAATGCTGGAGGGATCAGCTCCCTCTCAAACCATTCAAAGACAGAAAACAATGAGCAATTACAAGCAGGGCGAGCCCTTGCAAATTTTATTGCGGAAGTGCAACGTTTCTGGGCAAAACAACCCAGATCAGTGGAAGTGATGCCAATTTGAACACATTTATACACAAACATATTTACATAAACACCATAGGTTAATATACTAAAACATAGGTTAATGCATCTCTCATCATAGAGTAAAAAGTGCATTAAAATTGTGCATAATTAGTAAAAAAAAATTAATTCATTAGAAATCCATAAAAAATCCACAGTTCAAGTCCAATAACAAATAATGAAGTTGTGTACCGAGCAAAACCGCAAGCTCAGCAGGATACTATACTGCAAAACAATATTACCTTTATTAATAAAACTAATAAGACTAAAAATGTTACATACTAAGCTGCAGTTGGAAACATTTGTCAATTACGTACAAATTTCAAAAAAGGGTACAAAAAAGACTTCCAACTGGTCCTCACTTGGTGAGACTTCTTATTATACTGTAGCCGGCATTTGTGCAGTACAGACAGAAGGAAATGTAAATAGAACTTATTATACAAGAACAAACCAGGATGATTGGGAGCTGATTGGGAGGGAGCGGAGCAACACACATTACATCTTGTCTAGTCTTTGTTAGGACTGTTCATTGTAGACCTGCAGACAGGTTGCCAAGGGCTGTGGTGTTCTGTGGCAGGTCCTGGTTTGTAGATAGCCATTCCATCTAGGTACAGCTTCCCAGTGTCTTCAGCTGGATAAAGAACACACAGAGGATAAGTACACCCAGTAAACTTCTACCATCAAGGTTCAGGATGGACATGTCTAAAGGGATAATGTAACAACAAGTGCAAAGTGTGCTACCGGTCTAGTTACCCATAGCAACCAATTGCCAGTTAGCATTAATTGGTTCGCTGTTTGAAA
This sequence comes from Xenopus tropicalis, assembly GCF_000004195.4. Taxonomy (NCBI): domain Eukaryota; kingdom Metazoa; phylum Chordata; class Amphibia; order Anura; family Pipidae; genus Xenopus; species Xenopus tropicalis. Next base: position 46,557,960 of record NC_030686.2, read on the forward strand.
ACAAACATTTAATTGGTTTTTATATTTTACTAGACCTTGGCACATAACATATATAACCCCAAGATTGCAAAAATGTGACTTATTACCTATAGAGACCCATTGGTTGCTGGTCAGGCAACAGTAGACCCAGCAGCAGCTGAGGGTCCCACCTGTATAAAGGGCTTTAAAGACACAGTAACTGGGCTTTAAATACACAGTTACAGTCAGGGATGTATTTTCCATATAGGAACCCAAGGGCATGTGCCTAAGGGCAGCAGCTTAGAATTGGGACTTACTTTCTGATCATAGGAATATTGCTTTAAGGTGCCCATACACGGGCCGACTATAGCTGCTGATATGGGTCCCTTGGACCGATTCAGCAGCTAATTGGCCTGTGTATGGGCAGAACAGATCTGCCTGGCCGACCGATATCTGGTCTGAAATTGGGCAGATCTCGATCGGCCAGGTTAGAAAATCCGGTCGGATCGGGGACCGCATCGGCTCGTTGATGCGGTCCCCGAACCGACTGCCCCATAAGCTCAAATGTAATCCGATCGGATTATTTTTTTTTAAAGTCCCTTGCTACCCGATATCGCCCATCCGTTCGCTTGGTGACATCGCCAATCTTAGTCTAAATAACCTGGGGGAGAAAGTGTCTAATGCGCCTAAAGAAAATGGCTCCTATTGAAGGTAAAACCAAATAGACATCAAGGTGGTGATTCCCAGTCTTGTGGCATCTCCCCAAATAATTTATAATAAACAGAAATCAAATTCTAAGGAACATTCCTGTACACATTCACTATAATATGTTAAGGTGTTTTGTAAATATTACCACTACTGAAAGCAGTTTTCTGTCTGTGCTATTCCCCTTACTGTTTGCCTGACTACTGTAGCAATGTAGCAGGCAATGCCTTGGAAGCTTCTTTGATTTTCCTCTATGGTCTGTTAATTGAAGAACATACAAAGCTTTGCAGGAATCCAAGCCTGAGAAGTTCTAGCTGTCTACTGAGACACTGTCCCAATGGTAAGAAGAGTCAGGAGAAGCAGAGAAGAGAAAAGTAAAACCGATACGGCTCTTAAAAGTTATTCAGTTTACTAATCTCTTTATAATCATTAACATAAGTAGTTAAGAATAACTATTTTATTTTTTGTTATCTGTAGTGATTCTGTAGAATACTTACACAATACAGTACACAAAGGGCAGCCACAATGATCTCAATCAGTATCCCATGGGAAGCGCTGGATCCCTCTAAGAAGAAGACAGAACATACACAAAATGAACGATAAGATTAGAAGTGTATCTGCGTTCCCATATCTACTTTCACTGTAGCCCTCAGTTACATCAAGGTCCAGTATCCCGGGGATAACAAGGTTATTGCCGATGAAAGAGTTGGTGATGCCCCCTTCTAGGCCTGAATTGTCATATTTGTGGGTTAGAATGGTTGTGGTTACAAATATTGGTAGTTTAGCACTTTTTTTCATATAAGTAAAGGTGGCCATACACAGCAAGATGTGCTCGTTTGCCAAGGTCGCCAAACGAGCAAATCTATTCACTGATATGCCTAACTTGGGTGGCGATATTGTGCTAATCACATTTCAGTGATGGATGGGATAAGTTGGAGCACGAATTGCTTCAATGAGCCAATGCGGTCTCCGATCCAACAAAAAATCAAGCCTGTCCAGTCGACATTTGCCCAATTCTTGGCCAGATATCGGTCAGGGAGGCAGATAAGCTGCCGAGATGGTCTTAAAGGACACGAATCAGCAACTGAAATCTGCCTGTGTGTGGCCACCTTTACAAGTTCTACTGCAAAGTAGTTTTTAGTTGACAAAACCTTGTTCTAGAATTCTGCATTTGACTAATAGGATTACAGAACTTTGTTATTCTACTCAGATCGTATCCTAGTCTTTATGTTCTTAAAGAAATGCCATTGACACCCTAGAATGAATGTTTGGTAGCACCCACTTTGGAAAGAATCTGAAACTGAAATCATGTCGCTTCCTATTGCCATGAATTTCTATATCATTCTGGCTAGAGTCTGAACCATTCTACTTCTTATGCAAACTGCTCCAGTTCCACCAGATATGAAGGATGCCTTCTCCCAATGGCAGGTTCCACATCCCCCATAAATGTTCAATGGGATTTAGATTTAGGCCACTTCATAACAGTCCAGCGTTTTGTCTTTCATCATTCCTGTGCGCTTTTTGAAGGATGCTTGGGTCATTGTCCTTCTGGAAAACCCATGATCTCCAAGACGCAGCTCTGTGACCCTGGCTTCAGTATTGAGCTACAAGAGGCATTAGTAATCTCCTGATTTCTTCATGCCAAGCACAGGCTCAAGGCACCCAGTTCCAGGGCACTAAAGGAACCTTAGAACATCAGCAACTCTCTTTCATGTATTCTTTTCTTTGAAGGCTTAATTTTTCCTCTTTCCAGAGAGATTCTTTGCTTTACCAAAAAGCTCTAATGCCCTCTCTGCCCACACAACATTCCCACAGAAGGATTTTGTCTTGTTCAGGTGCATTTGAGCAAACTGCAGTGAGGATTTCCAATGTTTCTTGGCCAGAAGTGGGGTCTTCCTGAGTCCCCTTTCATTGAGTTGCTGGCAGATGGAGTTGAAGTTGTTGTACCTTGTATCTAAAGGCCAGCTTGGACCTGTCCGGTGGATGATCAAGGTTCTTTCACCAATATTTGAACAATAACTACCTGCATTCAATTTTTCTTCTGGGTTTATGTCCAAGAAGAACGGCTACAGTGCCACGGGCCTCTAAATTCTAGAAAACACTGCGTACAGTGGACACAGGACCATTAAGGTCTCTGGAGATGGACTTGTAGCCTTCAGGTTCTCTATGCTCTCTTTTACAATTTGCTGATTTTCTCTTCTTTTTTCCATGCTTCTTACATTGCTGGTACCTGCAACTCATCACCAGTGGTTTACTTACAAATCAAAATATTTCTTACAACCCTTCTAAAAGGTGCCACTAATTTTGTCCAGTCCATTTAAACATTTCTGTGTGGAATAAGAAAAAGTCTTTCCCTCAACAGTCCCAACACCTTGGGCCTACTAACTGGGCTTGGATACCATCAAAGGTGATTCTTGGAAGCAACTTAAGTCCTTGTTTCCATAGCAGCCCATCAGCAGTTTTCCTTTTCTAGTCACGTGTGGCTGTAATGCTCATTAATGCTCAAATGGTCCACAGGAGTCGGTATCTGATCATTGGCCCTGGGGCCCAACTACTACATGAAGCCTGATCTGGCCTTGAACATGGCAGGCATAATTGGGCATCCAAATGGATCCAAAGATCCATTTGTTTGGCATCTCACCAGTCAAGTGGGTCTCTTCGTATATGGCCAGATTTATTACCAGAGCAGTCTGTTTGTAGGCGGAATATTCTAACATCCATAAAAGGGTTCATTTACAAATAGCAGAGTGTAAACTAAGAACTATGTTCTCTAGAAGAAGCACCGGGGGGCAGGAGGTTAAACTGCAGTGAACTCTGTCTCTGTTAATTGTTTCTTCTCAATCTCAGAATATTAATATATTGGCCTCTAAGTGTGTGTAAGGCACAATACTGGCCAGAAAACTAAACCCTGCCCCTACTTTTACCTGCAAAGCCAGAATGGGATGGTTTCTAACAGTCTCTATACTCTGCGATAGCTGGGTACTGAGTATGACACAGTGCAACAGCCCCAAACTATAA